>NC_092111.1:29765017-29822517 GCF_045679555.1 Salvelinus alpinus | reverse complement strand
ACATCTTCTCTCACCCTAAAGTGTGTGTGCTCTCAACCCTGTCCTCTCAACTTGTTCACTCCTTTCCTCTCCTCTCCTATTCTCTCAACTAGTTCACTCCTTTCCTCTCCTCCTATCCTCTCAACTTGTTCACTCCTTTCCTATCCTCTCCTATTCTACAATTGGCTCATTCATCCCCCTCCTCTCCCCTGTAACTATTCCCCAGGTCGTTGCTGCAAATGAGAACGTGTTCTCAGTCAACTTACCTGGTAAAATAACGGTAAAATAAAAAATAAAATATTCTCTCAACTAGTTCACTCCTTTCCTCTCCTCTTCTCTCAACTTGTTCACTCCTTTCCTCTCCTCTCCTATCCTCTCAACTTGTTCACTCCTTTCCTCTCCTTTCCTATCCTCTCAACTAGTTCACTCCTTTCCTCCTCTCCTATCCTCTCAACCAGTTCACTCCTTTCCTCTGCTCTTCTATCCTCTTAACTAGTTCACTCCTCTCCTATCCTCTTAACTAGTTCACTCCTCTCCTCTCCTATCCTCTTAACTAGTTCACTCCTCTCCTCTCTTAAGACCTTAGTGTCGTCTCCTCATCTCGTCTCCTCCTCTAAGATCTTACTCTGTGCCCTTTCATCTCCTCTCCTCTTTTAAGACAAAGAACATTTGCCATCTCTCTCACCTCTCCACTTCTTTGTCTACTCTTCCTCTTCTCATTCTCTCTCTTTCCCTTCCACTTCTTTGTGTCATCTCCTCTTCTTCTCTCTCCTCTCCACTTCAAGGGCCTCTCCACTTCTTCAAGTGTCCCCTCTCCTCCTCCTCCTCTCTCCTGTCCACTTCTTTAAGTGTCCTCTCTCTCCTTCTCTCTCCTGTCCACTTCTTTAAGTTTCCTCTCTCTCCTCCTTCTCTCTCCTGTCCACTTCTTTAAGTTTCCTCTCTCTCCTTCTCTCTCCTGTCCACTTCTTTAAGTTTCCTCTCTCTCCTTCTCTCTCCTGTCCACTTCTTTAAGTTTCCTCTCTCTCCTCCTTCTCTCTCCTGTCCACTTCTTTAAGTTTCCTCTCTCTCCTCTCTCCTGTCCACTTCTTTAAGTTTCCTCTCTCTCCTCCTTCTCTCTCCTGTCCACTTCTTTAAGTTTCCTCTCTCTCCTTCTCTCTCCTGTCCACTTCTTTAAGTTTCCTCTCTCTCCTCCTTCTCTCTCCTGTCCACTTCTTTAAGTTTCCTCTCTCTCCTCCTTCTCTCTCCTGTCCACTTCTTTAAGTTTCCTCTCTCTCCTTCTCTCTCCTGTCTACTTCTTTGTTTCCTCTCTCTCCTTCTCTCTCCTGTCCACTTCTTTAAGTTTCCTCTCTCTCCTTCTCTCTCCTGTCCACTTATTTATGTTTCCTCTTTCTCCTCTCCATTTATTTGTGTCCTTTCTCTCACATTCCCTTCCTCTCTCTTTTCTCCACTTCTTTGTGTCCTCTCTCTCCCTGTTTCCTCTCCCTTTCCCTCTTCCTCTCCTTTACCTCGGCTGTAGAAAAACAGACCCTGGAGGAGCCCAGTGGTGCAGATGATTTGATGAGGAAGAATTTCCAAAGTGGCTTTGCTGCCATTAACATTCTTCCAGGGGATATATTTCACTCCCAATCAGCATGCCAGTGCCTGATTGTGATCTGCATTGCTTAATGAAACCGGCCAGTAAGCCCCCCCCCCATCTCTATCTCTCTCTGTCTGTCTCTCTGTCTGGCTCTCGCTCTCTCTCTCTCAATTCAATTTGAATTCAATTTATGGGGCTTTATTGGCATGGAAAGGATATGTTTACATTGCCAAAGCAAGTGGAATACAAAATAAACAAAAGTGAAATAAACAATTAACAGTATACATTTCACTCACATAAGTTCCAAAAGAATAAAGACATTTCAAATGTCATATTATGTCTATATACAGTGTTGTAATGATGTGCAAATATTTTTTATTTTTTTTGAAAGGTACAAAATGGAAAAGAAACAGACATAAATATGGGTTGTATTTACAATGGTGTTTGTTCTTCACTGGTTGCCCTTTTCTTGTGGCAACAGGTCACACATCTTGCTGCTGTGATGGCACACTATGGAATTTCACCCAGTAGATATGGGAGTTTATCACAATTGGATTTGTTTTCAAATGATTTGTGGGTCTGTGTAATCTGAGGGAAATATGTGTCTCTAATATGGTCATACATTAGGCAGGAGGTTCAGAAGTGCAGCTCAGTTTCCACCTCATTTTGTGGGCAGTGTGCACATAGCCTGTCTTGAGAGCCATGTCTGCCTACGGCGGCCTTTCTCAATAGCAAGGCTATGCTCAATGAGTCTGTACATAGTCAAATATTTCCTTAAGTTTAGGTCAGTCACAGTGGTCAGGTATTCTGCCACTGTGTACTCTCTGTTTAGGGCCAAATAGCATTCTAGTTTGCTCTGTTTTTTTGTAAATTCTTTCCATTGTGTCAAGTAATTATCTTTTTGTTTTCTCATGATTTAGTTGGGTCTAATTGTGTTGCTGTCCTAGGGCTCTGTGGGGTCTGTTTGTGTTTGTGAACAGAGCCCCAGGACCAGCTTTCTTAGGGGACTCTTCTCCAGGTTAATCTTTGTGTAGGTGATGGCTTTGTTATGGAAGGTTTTGGGAATCGCTTCCTTTTAGGTGGTTGTAGAATTTAACATATCTTTTCTGGATTTTGATAATTAGCGGGTATCGGCCTAATTCTGCTCTGCATGCATTATTTGGTGTTTTACGTTGTACACTGGGGATATTTTTTGCAGAATTCTACATGCAGAGTCTCAATTTGGTGTTTGTCCCATTTTGTGAATTCTTGGTTGGTGAACGGACCCCAGACCTCACAACCATAAAGGCCAATGGGTTCTATAACTGATTCAAGTTTTTTTTGCCAGATCCTAAAAATCCTGTCTAATTTTATGTTCCTTTTGATGGAATAGAAGGCCCTTCTTGCCTCAGCTGGTTCACAGCTTTGTGGAAGTTACCTGTGGCGCTGATGTTTAGGCAGAGGTATGCATAGTTTCTTGTGTGTTCTAGGGCAACGGTGTCTAGATGGAATTTGTATTTGTGGTCCTGGCAACTGGACTTTTTCTGGAACCATTATTTTGGTCTTACTGAGATTTACTGTCAGGGTCCAGGTCTGACAGAATCTGTGCAGAAGATCTAGGTGCTGCTGTAGGCCCTCCTTGGTTGGTGACAGAAACATCAGATCATCAGCAAACAGTAGACATTTGACTTCAGATTTTCATAGGGTGAGGCCAGGTGCTGCAGACTGTTCTAGTGCCCTCGCCAATTCATTGATATATATGTTGAAGAGGGTGGGGCTTAACCTGCATCCCTGTCTCACCCCCCAGCCCTGTGGAAAGAAATGTGTGTCTTTTTTGCCATTTTTAACTGCACACTTGTTGTTTGTGTACATGGATTTTATAATGTTGTATGTTTTTCCACCAACACCACTTTCATCAAGTTGTATAGGAGGCCCTCATGCCAAATTTAGTCGAAAGCTTTTTTGAAATCAACAAAGCATGAGAAGACTTTGCCTTTCTTTTGGTTTGTTTGTTTGTCAATTAGGGTGTGCAGGGTGAATACGTGTTCTGTCGTACAGTAATTTGGAAAAAAGCCAATTTGACATTTGCTCAGTACACTGTTTTCACTGAGAAAATGTACGAGTCTGCTGTTAATGATAATGCAGAGGATTTTCCCAAGGTTGCTGTTGACACATATCCCACGGTAGTTATTAGGGTCAAATTTGTCTCCACTTTTGTGGATTTGGGTGATCAGTCTGGTTCCAAATATTGGGGAAGATGCCAGAGCTGAGGATGATGAAGAATTTAAGTATAGCCAATTGGAATGTGTGGTCTGTATATTTGATCATTTCATTGAGGATACCATCAACACAACAGGCCATTTTGGGTTGGAGGGTTTGTATTTAATAGTTGATTCTAACATTTGTATTTTATCATGTATATGTTTTTGCTGTTTGTTCTTTGTTATAGGGCCAATAAGATTGGAGAAGTGGTTTATCCACATATCTCTGTTTTGGATAGATAACTCTCTGTATGGTTGTTTGTTTAGTGTGTTCCAATTTTCCAAGAAGTGGTTAGATTCTATGTATTCTTCAATTACATTGACCTGATTTGTGACGTGCTGTTCCTTCTTTTTCCGTAGTGTATTTCTGTATTGTTTTAGTGATTGACCATATTGAAGGCGTAAGCTCAGGTTTTCTGGGTCTCTATGTTTTGTTTGGATAGGTTTCTCAATTTCTTTCTTAGGTTTTTGAATTTTTCATCAAACCATTTGTCATTGTTGTTAATTTTCTTAGGTTGTATGCTTGAAGTGTTTAGATTTGATAGGGAAACTGAGAGGTCAAATATACTGTTTAGGTTTTCTACTGCCAAGTCTACACCGCCACTATTACAGTGAAACATTTTGTACAGGAAATTGTCTAGAAGGGATTGAATTTGTTGTTGCCTAATTGTTTTTTGGAGATTTTCACACTACTTTCCTTCCATCTATTGCATTTCTTAATATTATTCAGTTCCTTTGGCTTTGATGCCTCATGACAGAGCATTGCTAAATTCAAGTAGTGTCACGGCCGTTAACTTCTCTGGGATATGTGGGACGGTAGCGTCCCACTTGGCCAAAAGCCAGAAAAAATGTAGTGCGCCAAATTCAAATATATTACTATACAAATCAATCTTTCATGAAATCACACATGAAAGACACCAAATTAAAGCTACACATGTTGTGAATACAGCCAACATGTCTGATTTCAAAAAGGATTTATGGCAAAAGCACACCAAACGATTATGTTAGCTCAGTACATAGCCACAGAAAAACACAGCCATTTTCCCAGCCAAAGATAGTAGTCACAAAAAGCAGAAATAGAGATAGAATTAATCACTAAACTTTGATGATCTTCATCAGATGACACTCATAGGACATGTTACACAATACATTTATGTTTTGTTCGATAATGTGCATATTTATATCCACAAATCTCGGTTTACATTGGCGCCATGTTCAGAAATGCCTCCAAAATATCCGGAGAAATTGCAGAGAGCCACGTCAAATAACAGAAATACTCATCATAAACTTTGATGAAAGATACATGTTTTACATAGAATTAAAGATACACTTGTTCTTAATGCAACCTCTGTGTCAGATTTCAAAAAAACTTTACGTAAAAAGCACACCATGCAATAATCTGAGACGGCGCTCAGATATAACAACATTTCTCCGCCATGTTGGAGTCAACAGAAATACGAAATTACATCATAAATATTCCCTTACCTTTGATGATCTTTATCAATAAATCGTTGTTTTGTTCGATAATGTCCATTACTTATGTCTAAGTAGCTACTTTTGCTAGCATGTTTAGTGCACATGTCCAAACGCTCGCGCAGATGCAGGCGAACTCAGACGAAACTTCAAAAAGTTATATAACAGGTCAAATAAACTGGTCAAACTAAGTAGAGAATCAATCTTCAGGATGTTGTTATCATAACTATCCAATAACGTTCCAACCGGAGAATTCCTTTGTTATCTCTAGAAGTTATGGAAAGCAAGACGATATCGTTTGGAACGCGCGTGACCAGGAACTGGCATTCTGCCAGACCAATGACTGAAACACCTCCCATCCGGCTCAACATCACAGTAGAGGCTTCATTCCACGTTCTACAGACTGTTGACATCTAGTGGAATGTAGGAAGTGCAAACAGATCCATATCTTACAGGGAATTGAATAGGCGATGAGTTGAACATCGACCAGCCTCAGAATTCTCACTTCCTGTTTGGATTTTTTCTCAGGTTTTTGCCTGCCATATGAGTTCTGTTATACTCACAGACATCATTCAAACAGTTTTAGAAACTTCAGAGTGTTTTACATCCAATAGTAATAATAATATGCATATATTATCATCTGGGACAGAGTAGGAGGCAGTTCACTATGGGCACACAATTCATCCAAAAGTGAAAATGCTGCCCCCTATCACAAAGAAGTTAAAAGAAGAGGACCAAGGTGCAGCGTGGTGAGCGTACATTTTATCTTTATTTTGAAAAAAGATGCCGAACAAAACAACAAACACTACAACAACAAAAAACGTGAAGCTAAAGGCTATGTGCCCTAAACAAAAGTCAACTTCCCACAACGACAGGTGGGAAAAAGGGCTACCTAAGTATGGTTCTCAATCAGAGACAACGCTGCCTCTGATTGAGAACCACACCCGGCCAAACACAAAGAAATAGAAAACATAGAAATAAAGAAACTAGAATGCCCACCCTAGTCACACCCTGGCCTAACCAAAATAGAGAATAAAAGCCTCTCTATGGCCAGGGCGTGACAAGTAGAGTGTGATTTTGCTGTGATCTGATAGGGGTGTCAGTGGACTGACTGAACGCTCTAAGAGACTCTGGGTTGAGGTTAGTGATAAAGTAGTCTACAGTACTACTGACAAAAGATGAGCTATAGGTGTACCTACCATAGGAGTCCTCTCGAAGCCTACCGTTGACTATGTACAGTTGAACTCGGAAGTTTACTAACACTTAGGTTGGAGTCATTAAAACTCGTTTTTCAACCATTCCACAAATTTCTTGTTAACAAACTATAGTTTTGGCAAAACGGTTAGGGCATCTACTTTGTGCATGACACAAGTAATTTTTCCATCAATTGTTTACAGACAGATTATTTCACTTATAATTCACTGTATCACAATTCCAGTGGTTCAGAAGTTTACATACACTAAGTTGACTGTGCCTTTAAACAGCTTGGAAAATACCAGAAAATTATGTCATGGCTTTAGAAGCTTCTGATAAGCTAATTGACATCATTTGAGTCAATTGAAGGTGTACCTGTGGATGTATTTCAAGGCCTACCTTCACACTCAGTGCCTCTTTGCTTGACATCAAGGGAAAATCAAAAGAAATCAGCCAAGACATCAGAAAAAAAATAGTAGACCTCCACAAGTCTGCTTCATCCTTGGGAGCAATTTCCAAACGCCTGAAGGTACCATGTTCATCTGTACAAACAATAGTACGCAAGTATAAACACCATGGGACCATCATACCGCTCAGGAAGGAGAACCCTCGGATCAACTCTACTCCTCAGCCAGAGAGTCCAGTGTGAGGTCAGAACCCTCGGATCATCCCTACTCCTCAGCCAGAGAGTCCAGTGTGAGGTCAGAACCCTCGGATCATCCCTACTCCTCAGCCAGAGTCCAGTGTGAGGTCAGAACCCTCGGATCAACCCTACTCCTCAGCCAGAGAGTCCAGTGTGAGGTCAGAACGCTCAGATCATCCCTACTCCTCAGCCAGAGAGTCCAGTGTGAGGTCAGAACCCTCAGATCAACCCTACTCCTCAGCCAGAGAGTCCAGTGTGAGGTCAGAACCCTCAGATCAACCCTACTCCTCAGCCAGAGAGTCCAGTGTGAGGTCAGAACGCTCAGATCAACCCTACTCCTCAGCCAGAGAGTCCAGTGTGAGGTCAGAACGCTCAGATCAACCCTACTCCTCAGCCAGAGAGTCCAGTGTGAGGTCAGAACCCTCGGATCAACCCTACTCCTCAGCCAGAGAGTCCAGTGTGAGGTCAGAACCCTCAGATCAACCCTACTCCTCAGCCAGAGAGTCCAGTGTGAGGTCAGAACCCTCAGATCAACCCTACTCCTCAGCCAGAGTCCAGTGTGAGGTCAGAACCCTCAGATCAACCCTACTCTTCAGCCAGAGAGTCCAGTGTGAGGTCAGAACCCTCGGATCAACCCTACTCCTCAGCCAGAGAGTCCAGTGTGAGGTCAGAACCCTCGGATCATCCCTACTCCTCAGCCAGAGAGTCCAGTGTGAGGTCAGAACCCTCGGATCATCCCTACTCCTCAGCCAGAGAGTCCAGTGTGAGGTCAGAACCCTCGGATCAACCCTACTCCTCAGCCAGAGAGTCCAGTGTGAGGTCAGAACCCTCGGATCAACCCTACTCCTCAGCCAGAGAGTCCAGTGTGAGGTCAGAACCCTCGGATCAACCCTACTCCTCAGCCAGAGAGTCCAGTGTGAGGTCAGAACCCTCGGATCAACCCTACTCCTCAGCCAGAGAGTCCAGTGTGAGGTCAGAACCCTCGGATCAACCCTACTCCTCAGCCAGAGAGTCCAGTGTGAGGTCAGAACCCTCGGATCAACCCTACTCCTCAGCCAGAGAGTCCAGTGTGAGGTCAGAACCCTCGGATCAACCCTACTCCTCAGCCAGAGAGTCCAGTGTGAGGTCAGAACGCTCAGATCATCCCTACTCCTCAGCCAGAGAGTCCAGTGTGAGGTCAGAACCCTCAGATCAACCCTACTCCTCAGCCAGAGAGTCCAGTGTGAGGTCAGAACCCTCGGATCAACCCTACTCCTCAGCCAGAGAGTCCAGTGTGAGGTCAGAACCCTCGGATCAACCCTACTCCTCAGCCAGAGAGTCCAGTGTGAGGTCAGAACCCTCAGATCAACCCTACTCCTCAGCCAGAGAGTCCAGTGTGAGGTCAGAACCCTCGGATCAACCCTACTACTCAGCCAGAGAGTCCAGTGTGAGGTCAGAACCCTCGGATCAACCCTACTCCTCAGCCAGAGAGTCCAGTGTGAGGTCAGAACCCTCGGATCAACCCTACTCCTCAGCCAGAGAGTCCAGTGTGAGGTCAGAACCCTCGGATCAACCCCACTCCTCAGCCAGAGAGTCCAGTGTGAGGTCAGAACCCTCGGATCAACTCCACTCCTCAGCCAGAGAGTCCAGTGTGAGGTCAGAACCCTCGGATCATCCCTACTCCTCAGCCAGAGAGTCCAGTGTGAGGTCAGAACCCTCGGATCATCCCTACTCCTCAGCCAGAGTCCAGTGTGAGGTCAGAACCCTCGGATCATCCCTACTCCTCAGCCAGAGTCCAGTGTGAGGTCAGAACCCTCAGATCAACCCTACTCCTCAGCCAGAGAGTCCAGTGTGAGGTCAGAACCCTCGGATCATCCCTACTCCTCAGCCAGAGTCCAGTGTGAGGTCAGAACCCTCGGATCATCCCTACTCCTCAGCCAGAGTCCAGTGTGAGGTCAGAACCCTCAGATCAACCCTACTCCTCAGCCAGAGAGTCCAGTGTGAGGTCAGAACCCTCGGATCAACCCTACTCCTCAGCCAGAGTCCAGTGTGAGGTCAGAACCCTCGGATCAACCCTACTCCTCAGCCAGAGAGTCCAGTGTGAGGTCAGAACGCTCAGATCATCCCTACTCCTCAGCCAGAGAGTCCAGTGTGAGGTCAGAACCCTCAGATCAACCCTACTCCTCAGCCAGAGAGTCCAGTGTGAGGTCAGAACCCTCAGATCAACCCTACTCCTCAGCCAGAGAGTCCAGTGTGAGGTCAGAACGCTCAGATCAACCCTACTCCTCAGCCAGAGAGTCCAGTGTGAGGTCAGAACGCTCAGATCAACCCTACTCCTCAGCCAGAGAGTCCAGTGTGAGGTCAGAACCCTCGGATCATCCCTACTCCTCAGCCAGAGAGTCCAGTGTGAGGTCAGAACCCTCAGATCAACCCTACTCCTCAGCCAGAGAGTCCAGTGTGAGGTCAGAACCCTCAGATCAACCCTACTCCTCAGCCAGAGTCCAGTGTGAGGTCAGAACCCTCAGATCAACCCTACTCCTCAGCCAGAGAGTCCAGTGTGAGGTCAGAACCCTCGGATCAACCCTACTCCTCAGCCAGAGAGTCCAGTGTGAGGTCAGAACCCTCGGATCATCCCTACTCCTCAGCCAGAGAGTCCAGTGTGAGGTCAGAACCCTCGGATCATCCCTACTCCTCAGCCAGAGAGTCCAGTGTGAGGTCAGAACCCTCGGATCAACCCTACTCCTCAGCCAGAGAGTCCAGTGTGAGGTCAGAACCCTCAGATCAACCCTACTCCTCAGCCAGAGAGTCCAGTGTGAGGTCAGAACCCTCAGATCAACCCTACTCCTCAGCCAGAGTCCAGTGTGAGGTCAGAACCCTCAGATCAACCCTACTCCTCAGCCAGAGAGTCCAGTGTGAGGTCAGAACCCTCGGATCAACCCTACTCCTCAGCCAGAGAGTCCAGTGTGAGGTCAGAACCCTCGGATCATCCCTACTCCTCAGCCAGAGAGTCCAGTGTGAGGTCAGAACCCTCGGATCAACCCTACTCCTCAGCCAGAGAGTCCAGTGTGAGGTCAGAACCCTCAGATCAACCCTACTCCTCAGCCAGAGAGTCCAGTGTGAGGTCAGAACCCTCAGATCAACCCTACTCCTCAGCCAGAGTCCAGTGTGAGGTCAGAACCCTCAGATCAACCCTACTCCTCAGCCAGAGAGTCCAGTGTGAGGTCAGAACCCTCTGATCAACCCTACTCCTCAGCCAGAGAGTCCAGTGTGAGGTCAGAACCCTCGGATCAACCCTACTCCTCAGCCAGAGAGTCCAGTGTGAGGTCAGAACCCTCGGATCAACCCTACTCCTCAGCCAGAGAGTCCAGTGTGAGGTCAGAACCCTCAGATCAACCCTACTCCTCAGCCAGAGTCCAGTGTGAGGTCAGAACCCTCGGATCAACCCTACTCCTCAGCCAGAGAGTCCAGTGTGAGGTCAGAACCCTCGGATCAACCCTACTCCTCAGCCAGAGAGTCCAGTGTGAGGTCAGAACCCTCGGATCAACCCTACTCCTCAGCCAGAGAGTCCAGTGTGAGGTCAGAACCCTCGGATCAACCCTACTCCTCAGCCAGAGAGTCCAGTGTGAGGTCAGAACCCTCAGATCATCCCTACTCCTCAGCCAGAGTCCAGTGTGAGGTCAGAACCCTCGGATCAACCCTACTCCTCAGCCAGAGAGTCCAGTGTGAGGTCAGAACCCTCGGATCATCCCTACTCCTCAGCCAGAGAGTCCAGTGTGAGGTCAGAACCCTCAGATCAACCCTACTCCTCAGCCAGAGAGTCCAGTGTGAGGTCAGAACCCTCGGATCAACCCTACTCCTCAGCCAGAGAGTCCAGTGTGAGGTCAGAACCCTCAGATCAACCCTACTCCTCAGCCAGAGAGTCCAGTGTGAGGTCAGAACCCTCAGATCAACCCTACTCCTCAGCCAGAGAGTCCAGTGTGAGGTCAGAACCCTCAGATCAACCCTACTCCTCAGCCAGAGAGTCCAGTGTGAGGTCAGGACCCTCGGATCATCCCTACTCCTCAGCCAGAGAGTCCAGTGTGAGGTCAGAACCCTCAGATCAACCCTACTCCTCAGCCAGAGACTCCAGTGTGAGGTCAGAACCCTCAGATCAACCCTACTCCTCAGCCAGAGAGTCCAGTGTGAGGTCAGAACCCTCAGATCAACCCTACTCCTCAGCCAGAGAGTCCAGTGTGAGGTCAGGACCCTCGGATCATCCCTACTCCTCAGCCAGAGAGTCCAGTGTGAGGTCAGAACCCTCAGATCAACCCTACTCCTCAGCCAGAGAGTCCAGTGTGAGGTCAGAACCCTCAGATCAACCCTACTCCTCAGCCAGAGAGTCCAGTGTGAGGTCAGGACCCTCGGATCATCCCTACTCCTCAGCCAGAGAGTCCAGTGTGAGGTCAGGACCCTCGGATCATCCCTACTCCTCAGCCAGAGAGTCCAGTGTGTGCTCTGAATGCTCCGAGAGCGAAACACTTCAAGTTTATGAAAAGGCAATCTGACAACGCTCTGAATTTACGAACGACCCAGAGTGCACTCTGACACAATGGAGGCAATTTACAAATGCACCTTAAAAGTATGTGCCCCAAATTGCACCCTATTCTCTATATAGTGCACTACTTTTTTCCTATAGTGTTCTACTTTTTGTACAAAGTCGTATTGTATATAGAGAATAGGGTACCATTTGGGACACAGACTAAGATTATATTTACCGTAATTCTATGGTGGCCGTACATGTGTGATCATATTGCTGGAATCAAAATGAACAAAGCAGGAAATCCGGGAATCCTCCAACCATGATTTTTGGAAAACCTTAAAAAGTTAACCTAATCTCAGATTAAGGAGCAAGACCTGTTACCATGGCTAAAACCAAAGCAGTGGGCGGTTATTTCTGCTAGTTGTAATCAAAACATTTCTGCTAACCCATCTCATTTCATTAGAGTTATTCAGAGCTTAATGCTGCTGAGTGACCTGTAGTGTTTATTAAAAAAGCTACTGTTTACCACTCAGTCCTGGGATGGAGGGAGGAGGGAAGGGAGGATGAACGAGAACAGGAATGGAAGAAGAGAAATGGAGAGAGAAAATACTCAAGGTTAGACTAAATGCATTACCTAACCTTCCCTGTTGTTCTCACATAATAGTGGACAATGACACTTGGATTGAATGACATTTATGCTATCTGGGACTATATGGCACAGGATGATGATTTAAGCAACATCCTGAGTGTCTGTGGACACAATGGCCCCCATCAGCGTTGTGCTGGAGGAACAATGGCCCCCATCAGCGTTGTGCTGGAGGAACAATGGCCTCCATCAGTGTTGTGCTGGAGGAACAATGGCCACCATCAGTGTTGTGCTGGAGGAACAATGGCCTCCATCAGTGTTGTGCTGGAGGAACAATGGCCCTCATCAGTGTTGTGCTGGAGGAACAATGGCCCCCATCAGCGTTGTGCTGGAGGAACAATGGCCTCCATCAGTGTTGTGCTGGAGGAACAATGGCCCCCATCAGCGTTGTGCTGGAGGAACAATGGCCCCCATCAGCGTTGTGCTGGAGGAACAATGGCCTCCATCAGTGTTGTGCTGGAGGAACAATGGCCACCATCAGTGTTGTGCTGGAGGAACAATGGCCTCCATCAGTGTTGTGCTGGAGGAACAATGGCCTCCATCAGTGTTGTGCCGGAGGAACAATGGCCCCAATCAGTGTTGTGCCGGAGGAACAATGGCCTCCATCAGTGTTGTGCTGGAGGAACAATGGCCCCCATCAGTGTTGTGCCGGAGGAACAATGGCCTCCATCAGTGTTGTGCTGGAGGAACAATGGCCCCCATCAGTGCCTGGGATCCCTGTCATAGTCTGTCCTTCTCGGGACAAGAACAAGATGACCCGTAAGAGCGAGTGTGAGAATCAGATTGTGTAAACTCCTGGTCATAATCATTATCTGATGAGTGTTCTCCCTCTCTCTCTCTCTCTCTCTCTCTCTCTCTCTCTCTCTCTCTCTCTCTCTCTCTCTCTCTCTCTCCCTCTCTCCCCCTATCCCTCCCTCTCTCTCTCTCTCTCTCTCTCTCTCTCTCTCTCTCTCTCTCTCTCTCTCTCTCTCTCTCGCTCTCTCTCTCTCTCTCTCTATTTCTCTCTCCCTCTCTCTCTCTCCCCCCCCCTCTCTCTTTCTTTCCCCTCGCTCTCTCCCTCTTTCCTCCCCCTCTCTCTGTCTCTCTCTCTTTCCCCTACCATCTTTCTCTCCCCTCTCTCTCCCCTTATCTCTCTCTCTCTCTCCTAGGTCTCTAGGGTTGACGGATGAGTAGATTGTAGAAGAGCAGGAAGGATTGGGGTTAACAGTCAGACACAGGTAAGATCACCACATGTCCTCTTGTTTATCCCTACAGGTGTCGTTATAGGTCCTGAGAGTTTATTATCTGTTTTCTAAGGGTGATGTGTAGTTGTACTGCAAGTATTTGGGATTGTGTGTCTCTGTTTAGGCTATATGGTTTGTGTGGGTGTGTTTTAAATGTATGTTTATTTTAATACAATTTCCATGTTTATAAGCGTGTGTGTGTGAGAGAGAGAGAGAGAGAGAGAGAGAGAGAGAGAGAGAGAGAGAGAGAGAGAGAGAGAGAGAGAGAGAGAGAGAGAGAGAGAGAGAGAGAGAGAGAGAGAGAGAGAGAGAGAGAGAGAGAGAGAGAGAGAGAGAGAGAGAGAGAGAGAGAGAGAGAGAGAGAGAGAGAGAGAGAGAGAGAGAGAGAGAGAGAGAGAGTGTTTGAAACAGAGTGAGAGAGAAGTATGTCTGTTTGTATATCAACAAGCATTTGTGTGGGTGTAATGTCCTGAATGTGCCAGGAGTGTTAAGCCGATCTTAAGGCTTGTCCATGAAGGTCTTCTCTTTCCCTGGTCTAGACTGATGTTATCAAAGCAGAGTGGTGTTTCCCCAGGCTACTACCACTATCAGACTGTAGCCTTGTGTTGCCCCAGGCTACTACCACTATCAGACTGTAGCCTTGTGTTGCCCCAGGCTACTACCACTATCAGACTGTAGCCTTGTGTTGCCCCTAGCTACTACCACTATCTGACTGTAGCCTTGTGTTTCTCCAGGCTACTACCACTATCTGACTGTAGCCTTGTGTTGCCCCTGGCCACTACCACTATCTGGCTGTAGCCTTGTGTTTCCCCAGGCTACTACCACTATCTGACTGTAGCCTTGTGTTGCCCCAGGCTACTACCACTATCTGACTGTAGCCTTGTGTTGCCCCAGGATACTACCACTATCTGACTGTAGCCTTGTGTTGCCCCTGGCTACTACCACTATCAGACTGTAGCCTTGTGTTGCCCCAGGCTACTACCACTATCTGACTGTAGCCTTGTGTTGCCCCAGGCTACTACCACTATCAGACTGTAGCCTTGTGTTGCCCCTGGCTACTACCACTATCTGACTGTAGCCTTGTGTTGCCCCAGGCTACTACCACTATCAGACTGTAGCCTTGTGTTTCCCCAGGCTACTACCACTATCTGACTGTAGCCTTGTGTTGCCCCAGGCTACTACCACTATCTGACTGTAGCCTTGTGTTGCCCCTGGCTACTACCACTATCTGACTGTAGCCTTGTGTTGCCCCTGCCTATTACCACTATCTGACTGTAGCCTTGTGTTGCCCCAGGCTACTACCACTATCTGACTGTAGCCTTGTGTTGCCCCTGGCTACTACCACTATCTGACTGTAGCCTTGTGTTGCCCCTGCCTATTACCACTATCTGACTGTAGCCTTGTGTTGCCCCTGGCTACTACCACTATCTGACTGTAGCCTTGTGTTGCCCCAGGCTACTACCACTATCAGACTGTAGCCTTGTGTTGCCCCTGGCTACTACCACTATCTGACTGTAGCCTTGTGTTGCCCCAGGCTACTACCACTATCAGACTGTAGCCTTGTGTTTCCCCAGGCTATTACCACTATCTGACTGTAGCCTTGTGTTGCCCCAGGCTACTACCACTATCTGACTGTAGCCTTGTGTTGCCCCTGGCCACTACCACTATCTGACTGTAGCCTTGTGTTGCCCCTGGCTACTACCACTATCTGACTGTAGCCTTGTGTTGCCCCAGGCTACTACCACTATCTGACTGTAGCCTTGTGTTGCCCCTGCCTATTACCACTATCTGACTGTAGCCTTGTGTTGCCCTAGGCTACTACCACTATCTGACTGTAGCCTTGTGTTGCCCCTGCCTATTACCACTATCTGACTGTAGCCTTGTGTTGCCCCAGGCTACTACCACTATCTGACTGTAGCCTTGTGTTTCCCCAGGCTATTACCACTATCTGACTGTAGCCTTGTGTTGCCCCTGCCTATTACCACTATCTGACTGTAGCCTTGTGTTGCCCCTGGCTACTACCACTATCTGACTGTAGCCTTGTGTTGCCCCTGCCTATTACCACTATCTGACTGTAGCCTTGTGTTGCCCCAGGCTATTACCACTATCTGACTGTAGCCTTGTGTTGCCCCAGGCTATTACCACTATCTGACTGTAGCCTTGTGTTGCCCCAGGCTATTACCACTATCTGACTGTAGCCTTGTGTTGCCCCAGGCTATTACCACTATCTGACTGTAGCCTTGTGTTGCCCCTGCCTATTACCACTATCTGACTGTAGCCTTGTGTTGCCCCAGGCTACTACCACTATCAGACTGTAGCCTTGTGTTTCCCCAGGCTATTACCACTATCTGACTGTAGCCTTGTGTTGCCCCAGGCTACTACCACTATCTGACTGTAGCCTTGTGTTGCCCCAGGCTATTACCACTATCTGACTGTAGCCTTGTGTTGCCCCAGGCTACTACCACTATCTGACTGTAGCCTTGTGTTGCCCCTGCCTATTACCACTATCTGACTGTAGCCTTGTGTTGCCCCTGGCTACTACCACTATCTGACTGTAGCCTTGTGTTGCCCCAGGCTACTACCACTATCAGACTGTAGCCTTGTGTTGCCCCTGCCTATTACCACTATCTGACTGTAGCCTTGTGTTGCCCCTGGCTACTACCACTATCTGACTGTAGCCTTGTGTTGCCCCAGGCTACTACCACTATCTGACTGTAGCCTTGTGTTGCCCCTGCCTACTACCACTATCTGACTGTAGCCTTGTGTTGCCCCTGCCTATTACCACTATCTGACTGTAGCCTTGTGTTTCCCCAGGCTATTACCACTATCTGACTGTAGCCTTGTGTTGCCCCAGGCTATTACCACTATCTGACTGTAGCCTTGTGTTGCCCCAGGCTATTACCACTATCTGACTGTAGCCTTGTCTTTACAGTTCCACCCTGACAACCCAGTCACAACCATGATCACAGGTAGTGGAAGACATCCCCTGTATCTACAGCCATTAAACACCTGTATAACGCTAATATAATGCTGTTTTAACATTGGTGTAATGCTATTGTGAGAACACTGGCTAATGTTACCTCATCACTGTTCCATATCGTTTAACCTGTCATAAACACATAAACATCCAAACCCTGGAGCCTTCAGTTTAATGCCCCCCTTTTTCTGATCAACTGCTTTTCATGACAATATTATTCATCCCATGATGCTTTGCTCACCTGATCTTCTTCAGGGCGCTATCTTTACAGTCTATGTGCTTTGATTTGTTAATTTAAAAAAAATGTGGGGTGGAAAGGGTATAGTTAAGTCATACACCATGGCATGGCCGATTAATTAGGGCCGATTTCAAGTTTTCTTAACAATCGGTAATCGGCATTTTTGGACACCGATTATGGCCGATTACATTGCACTCCACGAGGAGACTGCGTGGCAGGCTGACTACCTGTTATGCGAGTGCAGCAAGGAGCCAAGGTAAGTTGCTAGCTAGCATTAAACTTATCTTATAAAAAACAATCAATCTTAACATAATCACTAGTTAACTACACATGGTTGATGATATTACTAGTTTATCTAGCTTGTCCTGCGTTGCATATAACCGATGCGGTGCCTGTTAATTTATCATTGAATCACAGCCTACTTCGCCAAACGGGTGATGATTTAACAAGCGCATTCGCGAAAAAAGCACTGTCGTTGCACCGATGTGTACCTAACCATAAACATCAATGCCTTTCTTAAAATCAATACACAAGTATATATTTTTAAACCTGCATATTTAGTTAATATTGCCTGCTAGCATGAATTTCTTTTAACTAGGGAAATTGTGTCACTTCTCTTGCGTTCTGTGCAAGCAGAGTCAGGGTATATGCAGCAGTTTGGGCCACCTGGCTCGTTGCGAACTGTGTGAAGACCATTTCTTCCTAACAAAGACTGTAATTAATTTGCCGGAATTGTACATAATTATGACATAACACTGAAGGTTGTGCAATGTAACAGCAATATTTAGACTTATGCATGCCACCTGTTAGATAAAATACGGAACGGTTCCGTATTTCACTGAAAGAATAAACGTTTTGTTTTCGAAATTATAGTTTCTGGATTTGACCATATTAATGACCTAAGGCTCGTATTTCTGTGTGTTATTATGTTATAATTAAGTCTATGATTTGATATTTGATAGAGCAGTCTGACTGAGCGATGGTAGGCAGCAGCAGGCTCGTAAGCATTCATTCAAACAGCACTTTCGTGCGTTTTGCCAGCAGCTCTTCACTGTGCTTCAAGCATTGCGCTGTTTATGACTTCAAGCCTATCAACTCTCGAGATTAGGCTGACAATACTATAGTGCCTATTAGAACATCCAATAGTCAAAGGTTATATGAAATACAAATGGTATCGAGAGAAATATTCCTATAATAACTACAACCTAAAACTTCTTACCTGGGAATATTGAAGACTCATGTTAAAAGGAACCACCAGCTTTCATATGTTCTGAGCAAGGAACTTAAACGTTAGCTTTTTTACATGGCAAATATTGCGCTTTTACTTTCTTCTCCAACACTTTGTTTTTGCATTATTTAAACCAAATTGAACATGCTTCATTATTTATTTGAGACTAAATTGATTTTATTGATATACTATATTAAGTTAAAATAAAGTGTTCAGTCAGTATTGTTGTAATTGTCATTATTACTGTAACGGATTTCCTCTTCGTCTGAGGAGGATTAGCAAGGATCGGACCAATGTGCAGCGTGGTAAGTGTCCATAATAGATTTTAAATAAATCAAAATGAACACAGAACAAAAATAACAAAACACGAACAAACAACCGAAACAGTCCCGTATGGTGCAAACACTGAAACAGGAAACAACCACCCACAAAACACAATAGAAAACAGGCTACCTAAATATGGCTCCCAATCAGAGACAACGACTGACACCTGCCTCTGATTGAGAACCATACTAGGCCAAACACATAGAAATATAACAACAGAATAAAACATAGAAAAACAACATAGAATGCCCACCCCAACTCACGCCCTGACCAACTAAAATAAAGACATAAAAAAGGAACTAAGATCAGAACGTGACAATTACAGATATATATATATATATAAAAATCGGCAGATTAATCGGTATCGGCTTTTTTTGGTCCTCCAATAATCGGTATCGGCGTTGAAAAATCATAATCGGTCGACCTCTAGTTTACATACACTCAATTAGTATTTGGTACCATTGCCTTTAAATTGTTCAACTTGGGTTAAACGTTTCGGGTAGCCTTCCATACGCCTCCCACAATAAATTGGCCATAATGACCATCGTTATGTTTGGAGGAAAAAGGGGGAGGCTTGCAAGCCAAAGAACAACATTTCAACCGTGAAGCACGGGGGTGGCAGCATCATGTTGTGGGGGTGCTTTGCTGCCTGAGGGACTGGTGCACTTTTTTTTTTTTTTTTTTTTTTTTTTTTTTGTGTGAATTTTGGCCTGTTCCTTGACAGAGCTGGTGTAACTGAGTCAGGTTTGTAGGCCTCCTTGCTCGCACATGCTTTTTCAGTTCTGCCCACACATTTTCTATAGGAATGAGGTCAGGGCTTTGTGATGGCCACTCCAATACCTTGACTTTGTTGTCCTTAAGCCATTTTGCCACAACTTTGGAAGTATGCATGGGGTCATTGTCCATTTGGAAGACCCATTTGTGACCAAGCTTTAACTTCCTGACTGACGTCTTGAGATGTTGCTTCAATATATCCACATAATTTTCCTACCTCATGATTTTGTGAAGTGCACCAGTCCCTCAGGCAGCAAAGCACCCCCACAACATGATGCTGCCACCCCCGTGCTTCACGGTTGAAATGTTGTTCTTTGGCTTGCAAGCCTCCCCCTTTTTCCTCCAAACATAACGATGGTCATTATGGCCAAACAGTTCTATTTTGTTTAATCAGACCAGAGGACATTTCTCCAAAAAGTATGATCTTTGTCCCCATGTGCAGTTGCAAACCGTAATTTGGCTTTTTTATGCGGTTTTGGAGCAGTGGCTTCTTCCTTGCTGAGTGGCCATTTAGGTTATGTCAATATAGGACTTGTTTTACTGTGTATATAGATACTTTTGTATCTGTTTCCTCCAGCATCTTCACAAGGGCCTTTGCTGTTGTTCTGGGATTGATTTGCACTTTTCACATACATCAGGACTGATATCAGTAGCAAACGGAGTAAACTATAAGATCTAACATTACAGTCGTTGGAGTGTCGTATCATATTTAACAAACCAAACATTGAAAACCAGGTAATGTAAAAACGCAAACCGGTTCGTGCATCAATAACGGTGTATAATAAAATACGGTGTACTGCCCAGCCCTATAAGAACAGTGTGTGTGTGACTGTGAAGGTGGGTACTGGTTGAAGAGAGGTGGATATGGGCCGGACTGAAACAAACCCTCAACAGCAGGAGAGGATTGTGGGATTAGGTGTGAGGTGGGGCTAGGAGTTTGTGTGTGTGGTGGGGGCGAGCTATTAAAGGGAGTGTTGAGGGAGGGGATTGAGAGCGACTGAATCTGTGTCCACATCTGTGTGAGCCAGCTATCTCGTTCTTTTTCTCTGTCGTTAGTGTCTCTGTCTCCTTTTGACTTGGTTTCTTTCTCCTGTTTATTTCCTCCTACATCTATTTCTCTATCATCTCCTATCTATCATCTCCTATCTCTATCATCTCCTATCTCTCTATCATCTCCTATCTCTCTAACATCTCCTATCTCTCATCTCCTATCTCATATCATCTGCTATCTATCATCTCATATCATCTCCTATCTTTCATCTCTCTCTCATCTCCTATCTCTCTATCATCTCCTATCTCTCTATCATCTCATGTCTCTCTTTCATCTCCTGTCTCTCTATCATCTCCTGTCTCTCTCTCATCTCCTTTTTCTGTAAAATTGCTTTTAGTTTAACCCCCCTTCTATTGTTTCTCTTTGTCTTTCTATCTCTCTTTCTCTGTCCTCTATCTCCTCTGTACCATTCTCTCTCTTCCTTCTCTCTGTGTTTAGAGACTGTTGCTCATTGTGTAGTAGTTGGAAGTTGAAGGGCAGAGCAGCTAGCTTTAGACCAACTGTCCCTCAGCGGTGGTGGTGGTAATCTTTCCGTTAGGTAAGCATTGCTGTGGTCGAGGAGCGGTCATGGTCCTGGCTGTGGAGGACGCCTGTCCCAACGGGTTAGAGGTAGAGGTGGAGCCCCCTCCGGATGCAGGCGGGACGGGAGAGGCAGGCGGTACAGGAGAGGGGGTGGTTGGGTCCAGGGAGGGGGCGGCTGCTGAGCCCACAGAGGGTGCCAACACATCCGGAGGTGAGACTCTCAGTTGCCAGATAGTTATACTATGGAAAATATTTGTTGCCCAATATTAGTACAACAGAGAGAGCTATTGTTTCCAGCTAGATATGCCTTGCCAGCTATTCATTACCTTCCAGGGAAAAGATACTTTTTGACCGATATTTCAGAACTATTTGTGGGGTACGTAGTGTCCACTGTCCAGTCATTAGCAAAGAGAGACTTGCCTGTTCCAAAGTGCAAAGGCTGTTTTGGATAGGTATTTCATAACAGTTTGTGAGTGAAGGAAGGGATTGCTAGTTAGTGTCACTATCCACAGGTCAGAGACTGTCAGGTATTTGTTGTGTACGTAGGTGAGGCAACGGGTTGCCAGATTGTGAGTGTTTGTTGACTTTTTTAAATTCCTGGACAGAGGAAGCATTTCGGAAAAGAGAAGTGAGTCATTGTACTGTACCACATGGTTTACGGGACATACGGGGAGAGAGAGAGAAATGGAGGAGAGAGAGGAAGCGGCAAGAAGAGAGAGAAATAAAATACTTTGCTGCTTCAGAATATTAATGAATTACAAAGTAAAATAGGAGATAAAAAAACCCTTCCTCTACCCTCTATGCTAGAGAAAGACTAACTATGCTACCTTTTATAATACTGTGTAGTGTAAGTACATTGAAGATGCATTTGCAAGTGGAACAGTATTGGAATGGTACCGTAGTAATTGTATGTATTCTTATGCAAGTCATATTCAGGGATTATGAAGTATTTATGCCATCCCCCCACCCACGTCAGAGTACCATAGTGGAATGTATCCTTTGATCTGATGCACATATACATGTGCACACACAAACACACACACACACACACACACACACACACACACACACACACACACACACACACACACACACACACACACACACACACACACACACACACACACACACACACTGAGGTTCAGTGAACTCTGTGAACAAACTCCTCTGGGGTACAAAAACATAGATTAGGTTAGGTTAACAGAAATCTGCCACAGTTATCTCTTTCATATTCAGTACTGCTTACAGTTGAAGTCAGAAGTTTACATACACCTTAGCCAAATACATTTAAACTCAGTTTTTCACAATTCCTGATATTTAATCCAAGTAAAAATTCCCAGTCTTAGGTCAGTTAGGATCACCACTTTATTTTAAGAATGTGAAATGTCAGTATAATAGTAGAGAGAATGATTTATTTCAGCTTTTATTTCTTTCATCACATTCCCAGTGGGTCAGAAGTTTACATACACTCAATTAGCATTTGGTAGCATTGCCTTTAAATTGTTCATCTTGGGTCAAACATTTTGGGTAGCCTTCCACAAGCTTCCCACAATAAATTGGGTGAATTTTGGCCCATTTCTCCTGACAGAGCTGGTGTAACTGAGTCAGGTTTGTAGGCCTCCTTGCTCGCACACGCTTTTTCAGTTCTGCCCACAGATTGTCTATAGGATTGAGGTCAGGGCTTTGTGATGGCCACTCCAATACCTTGACTTTGTTGTCCTTAAGCCATTTTGCCACAACTTTGGAAGTATGCTTGGGGTCATTGTCCATTTGGAAAACCCATTTACGACCAAGCTTTAACTTCCTGACTGATGTCTTGAGATGTTGTTTCAATATATCCACATAATTTTCCAATTTTCTCATGATAATTTTCTCATGATGCCATCTATTTTGTGAAGCGCATCAGTCCCTCCTGCAGCAAAGCACCCCCACAACATGATGCTGCCACCCCCGTGCTTCACGATTGGGATGGTGTTCTTTGGCTGGCAAGCCGCCCCCTTTTTCCTCCAAACATAACGATGGTCATTATGGCCAAACAGTTATATTTTTGTTTCATCAAACCAGAGGACATTTCTCCAAAAAGTACGATCTTTGTCCCCATGTGCAGTTGCAAACCGTAGTCTGGCCTTTTTATGCGGTTTTGGAGCAGTGGCTTCGTCCTTGCTGAGCGGCCTTTCAAGTTATGTCGATATTGGACTCATTTTACTGTGTATATAGATACTTTTGTACCTGTTTCCTCCAGAATCTTCACTAGGTCCTTTGCTGTTGTTCTGCGATTGATTTGCACTTTTCGCACCAAAGTACATTCATCACTAGGAGACAGAACGCGTCTCCTTCCTGAGCGGTATGACGGCTGCGTGGTCCCATGGTGTAAACAATTGTAGGAGAGATTACTTGTGTCATGCACAAAGTAGATGTCCTAACCGACTTGCCAATACCTGTAGTTTGTTAACAAGTAATTTGTGGAGTGTTTGAAAAACAAGTTTTAATGACTCCAACTTAAGTGTATGTAAACATCCGACTTCAACTGTATTTACACTAAGTAGATCCAAAGCACACAAACCTCTGTCTAAATGTCTTTGTGACATATGACAGAGAAACGTAGGTTCTTCTTGTTCAGTCACGCTGCCTTGGAGACACACCTCAACACACACACACACACACACACACACACACCTCAACACACACACACACACACACACACACACACACACACACACACACACACACACACACACACACACACACACACACACACACACACACACCCCAACCACACACACACCCCAACACACACAAACACACACACACACACACACACACACACACACACACACACACACACCCCACACACACACACACACACACCCCAACACACACACACACACACACCCCAACACACACAAACACACACCCCAACACACACAAACACACACCCCAACACACACAAACACACACACACCCCAACACACACACCCCAACACACACAAACACACACACTCACACCCCAACACACACACACACACACACACACACACACACACACACACACACACACACACACACACACACACACACACACACACACACACACACACACACACACACCCCAACACACACACACACACACTCACACACACACACACACACACACTCACACACACACACACACACACACACACACTCACACACACACTCACACCCCAACACACACACTCACACCCCAACACACACACACACACACACACACACACACACACACACACACACACACACACACACACACACACACACACACACACACACACACACACACACACACACACACACACATAACAACAGAGACACACAGACTCACATCCCAACAGTTATGTGTTCCTTTAGGGCGAACTTGCAAGTGTGTGTGGAGTCACACTTTTATGTGGGGAATGTGGGTAGCTACATGTGATAGCTTTTGGTGGCCCAGGATCTGCATGCTGTACGTCTGCCTGTCTGTCTGCCTGTCTGTCTGCCTGACCGTCTGTCTGTCTGTGCGACTGCGCGTGTGCGTGCTTACGTGTGTGGTCTTTGTATTGGAGTCATGGACAGTATAATTTGTGTGTGTTTGTGTCTATAGGAGAGCTTGAAAGGGGGTTATGTCTCTGTGTGTGGGGGGGTTAACTGTAATCAAGGGGATGGTTTAATGGTTGTTTTTGTGTGTGTGGGTGTGGGTGTGGGTGGGTGTAATTGATGGTCTGGTTTGGAACTGTGTGTTTTGTTGGTAGACTATGAGTTAGACTATGAGGTAGAGTATGAGTTACATTATGAGTTACACTATGAAGTAGAGTATGAGTTAGACTATGAGTTACGCTATGAGTTACGCTATGAGTTACACTATGAGTTACACTATGAGTTACACTATGAGTTAGACTATGAGTTAGACTATGAGTTAGACTATGAGGTAGACTATGAGTTAGACTATGAGGTAGACTATGAGTTACGCTATGAGTTACGCTATGAGTTACGCTATGAGTTAGACTATGAGTTAGACTATGAGTTAGACTATGAGTTAGACTATGAGTTAGACTATGAGTTACACTATGAGTTACACTATGAGTTAGACTATGAGTTAGACTATGAGTTAGACTATGAGTTACACTATGAGTTAGACTATGAGTTAGACTATGAGTTAGACTATGAGTTAGACTATGAGGTAGACTATGAGTTAGACTATGAGTTAGACTATGAGTTACACTATGAGTTACACTATGAGTTAGACTATGATTTACACTATGAGGTAGACTATGAGTTACACTATGAGTTAGACTATGATTTACTCTATGAGGTAGACTATGAGTTAGACTATGAGGTAGACTATGAGTTACGCTATGAGTTACGCTATGAGTTACGCTATGAGTTAGACTATGAGTTAGACTATGAGTTAGACTATGAGTTACACTATGAGTTAGACTATGAGTTAGACTATGAGGTAGACTATGAGTTACACTATGAGTTAGACTATGATTTACACTATGAGGTAGACTATGAGTTACACTATGAGTTAGACTATGAGTTACACTATGAGTTACGCTATGAGTTACACTATGAGTTACACTATGAGTTAGACTATGAGTTACACTATGAGTTACACTATGAGTTACGCTATGAGTTACACTATGAGTTACACTATGAGTTACACTATGAGTTACACTGTGATTTACACTGTGATTTACACTATGAGTTACACTATGAGTTAGACTATGAGTTAGACTATGAGTTACGCTATGAGTTACGCTATGAGTTACGCTATGAGTTACACTATGAGTTACGCTATGAGTTAGACTATGAGTTAGACTATGAGTTAGACTATGAGTTAGACTATGAGTTAGACTATGAGGTAGACTATGAGTTAGACTATGTGGTAGAGTATGAGTTACACTATGAGGTAGACTATGAGTTACACTATGAGTTAGACTATGAGTTAGACTATGAAGTAGAGTATGAGGTAGACTATGAGTTACACTGAGTTAGACTGAGTTAGACTATGAGTTAGACTATGAGGTAGACTATGAGTTAGACTATGAGGTAGACTGAGTTAGACTATGAGGTAGACTATGAGGTAGACTATGAGTTACATTGAGTTAGACTGAGTTAGACTGAGTTAGACTATGAGTTAGACTATGAGGTAGACTATGAGTTAGACTATGAGGTAGACTGAGTTAGACTATGAGGTAGACTATGAGGTAGACTATGAGGTAGACTATGAGTTACACTGAGTTAGACTGAGTTAGACTGAGTTAGACTATGAGTTAGACTATGAGGTAGACTATGAGTTAGACTATGAGGTAGACTATGAGTTAGACTATGAGGTAGAGTATGAGTTAGACTATGAGGTAGAGTATGAGTTGGACTATGATTTACACTGAGTTAGACTATGAGGTAGACTATGAGTTACACTATGAGTTACACTATGAGTTAGACTATGAGTTAGACTATGAGTTAGACTATGAGTTAGACTATGAGTTACGCTATGAGTTACACTATGAGTTACGCTATGAGTTACACTATGAGTTACGCTATGAGTTAGACTATGAGTTAGACTATGAGTTAGACTATGAGTTAGACTATGAGTTACGCTATGAGTTACGCTATGAGTTACGCTATGAGTTAGACTATGAGTTAGACTATGAGGTAGACTATGAGTTAGACTATGAGGTAGACTATGAGTTAGACTATGAGTTAGACTATGAGTTACGCTATGAGGTAGACTATGAGTTACACTATGAGTTAGACTATGAGTTAGACTATGAGTTAGACTATGAGGTAGAGTATGAGTTACACTATGAGGTAGACTATGAGTTACACTATGAGTTAGACTATGAGTTAGACTATGAGTTAGACTATGAGGTAGAGTATGAGTTAGACTATGAGTTAGACTATGAGGTAGACTATGAAGTAGAGTATGAGTTAGACTATGAGTTAGACTATGAGGTAGACTATGAGGTAGACTATGAGGTAGAGTATGAGTTAGACTATGAGGTAGACTATGAGTTAGACTATGAGGTAGAGTATGAGTTAGACTATGAGGTAGAGTATGAGTTAGACTATGAGGTAGAGTATGAGTTAGACTATGTGGTAGACTATGAGTTAGACTATGAGGTAGACTATGAAGTAGAGTATGAGTTAGACTATGAGTTAGACTATGAGGTAGACTATGAGGTAGACTATGAGTTACACTGAGTTAGACTGAGTTAGACTGAGTTAGACTATGAGGTAGACTATGAGTTAGACTATGAGGTAGAGTATGAGTTAGACTATGAGGTAGACTATGAGTTAGACTATGAGGTAGAGTATGAGTTAGACTATGAGGTAGAGTATGAGTTAGACTATGAGGTAGACTATGAGTTACACTGAGTTAGACTATGAGGTAGACTATGAGTTGGACTATGAGTTGGACTATGATTTACACTGAGTTAGACTATGAGGTAGACTATGAGTTACACTGAGTTAGACTATGAGGTAGACTATGAGTTAGACTATGAGGTAGACTATGAGTTGGACTATGATTTACACTATGAGTTACACTGAGTTAGACTATGAGGTAGACTATGATGTAGACTATGAGTTACACTGAGTTAGACTTTTAGGTAGACTATGATGTAGACTATGAGTTACACTGAGTTAGACTATGAGGTAGACTATGATGTAGACTATGAGTTACACTGAGTTTGACTATGAGGTAGACTATGATGTAGACTATGAGTTACACTGAGTTAGTCTATGAGGTAGACTATGATGTAGACTATGAGTTACACTGAGTTAGACTATGAGGTAGACTATGATGTAGACTATGAGTTACACTGAGTTAGACTATGAGGTAGACTATGATGTAGACTATGAGTTACACTGAGTTAGACTATGAGGTAGACTATGATGTAGACTATGAGTTACACTGAGTTAGACTATGAGGTAGACTATGATGTAGACTATGAGTTACACTGAGTTAGACTATGAGGTAGACTATGATGTAGACTATGAGTTACACTGAGTTAGACTATGAGGTAGACTATGATGTAGACTATGAGTTACACTGAGTTAGACTATGAGGTAGACTATGAGGTAGACTATGAGGTAGACTATGAGTTAGACTATGAGGTAGACTATGACGTAGACTGAGTTAGACTATGAGTTAGACTATGATGTAGACTGAGTTAGACTATGAGTTAGACTATGAGGTAGACTATGAGGTAGACTATGAGTTAGACTATGAGGTAGACTATGAGGTAGACTGAGTTAGACTATGAGGTAGACTATGATGTAGACTATGAGTTACACTGAGTTAGACTATGAGGTAGACTATGATGTAGACTATGAGTTACACTGAGTTAGACTATGAGGTAGACTATGAGGTAGACTATGAGTTAGACTATGAGGTAGACTATGAGTTAGACTATGAGGTAGACTATGAGGTAGACTGAGTTAGACTATGAGTTAGACTATGAGGTAGACTATGAGGTAGAGTATGAGTTAGACTATGAGTTAGACTATGAGGTAGACTATGAAGTACAGTATGAGTTAGACTATGAGTTAGACTATGAGGTAGACTATGAGGTAGACTGTGAGTTACACTGAGTTAGACTGAGTTAGACTGAGTTAGACTATGAGTTAGACTATGAGGTAGACTATGAGTTAGACTATGAGGTAGAGTATGAGTTAGACTATGAGGTAGACTATGAGTTAGACTATGAGGTAGAGTATGAGTTAGACTATGAGGTAGAGTATGAGTTAGACTATGAGGTAGACTATGAGTTGGACTATGATTTACACTATGATTTAGACTATGAGGTAGACTATGAGTTACACTGAGTTAGACTATGAGTTAGACTATGAGTTGGACTATGATTTACACTGAGTTAGACTATGAGGTAGACTATGAGTTGGACTATGATTTACACTGAGTTAGACTATGAGGTAGACTATGATGTAGACTATGAGTTACACTGAGTTAGACTATGAGGTAGACTATGATGTAGACTATGAGTTACACTGAGTTAGACTATGAGGTAGACTATGAGTTGGACTATGAGTTGGACTATGATTTACACTGAGTTAGACTATGAGGTAGACTATGAGTTAGACTATGAGGTAGACTATGAGTTGGACTATGATTTACACTATGAGTTACACTGAGTTAGACTATGAGGTAGACTATGAGGTAGACTATGATGTAGACTATGAGTTACACTGAGTTAGACTATGAGGTAGACTATGAGTTACACTGAGTTAGACTATGAGGTAGACTATGATGTAGACTATGAGTTACACTGAGTTAGACTATGAGGTAGACTATGATGTAGACTATGAGTTACACTGAGTTAGACTATGAGGTAGACTATGATGTAGACTATGAGTTACACTGAGTTAGACTATGAGGTAGACTATGATGTAGACTATGAGTTACACTGAGTTAGACTATGAGGTAGACTATGAGGTAGACTATGAGGTAGACTATGAGGTAGACTATGAGTTAGACTATGAGGTAGACTATGAGGTAGACTGAGTTAGACTATGTGGTAGACTATGATGTAGACTGAGTTAGACTATGAGTTAGACTATGAGGTAGACTATGAGGTAGACTATGAGTTAGACTATGAGGTAGACTATGAGGTAGACTGAGTTAGACTATGAGGTAGACTATGATGTAGACTATGAGTTACACTGAGTTAGACTATGAGGTAGACTATGATGTAGACTATGAGTTACACTGAGTTAGACTATGAGGTAGACTATGAGGTAGACTATGAGGTAGACTATGAGGTAGACTATGAGTTAGACTATGAGGTAGACTATGAGGTAGACTGAGTTAGACTATGAGGTAGACTATGAGGTAGACTGAGTTAGACTATGAGTTAGACTATGAGGTAGACTATGAGTTACACTGAGTTAGACTATGATGTAGACTATGAGTTACACTGAGTTAGACTATGAGTTAGACTATGAGTTAGACTATGAGGTAGACTATGAGGTAGACTATGAGGTAGAGGTAGAGAGAGAGTTAGATATGGTCTGCAGTACCTGGCCTCACTCTACTAGAATCTGAAGTCAAATGTCTATTGTTTGCTGATGATCTGGTGCTTCTGTCACCAACCAAGGAGGGCCTACAGCAGCACCTAGATCTTCTGCACAGATTCTGTCAGACCTGGGCCCTGACAGTAAATCACAGTAACACAAAAAATAATGGTGTTCCAAAAAAGGTCCAGTTGTCAGGACCACAAATACAAATTCCATCTAGACACCGTTGCCCTAGAGCACACAAAAAAGTATACATACCTTGGCCTAAACATCAGTGCCACAGGTAACTTCCACAAAGCTGTGAACGATCTGAGAGACAAGGCAAGAAGGGCCTTCTATGCCATCAAAAGGAACATAAAATTTGACATACCAATTAGGATCTGGCTAAAAAATACTTGAATCAGTTATAGAACCCATTGCCCTTTATGGTTGTGAGGTCTGGCAGTTCTGCATGCAGAATTCTGCAAAAATATCCTCCGTGTACAACGTAAAACACCAAATAATGCATGCAGAGCAGAATTAGGCCGATACCCGCTAATTATCAAAATCCAGAAAAGAGACGTTAAATTCTTCAACCACCTAAAAGGAAGCGATTCCCAAACCTTCCATAACAAAGCCATCACCTACAGAGAAAGGAACCTGGAGAAGAGTCCCCTAAGCAAGCTGGTCCTGGGGCTCTGTTCACAATCACAAACAGACCCCACAGAGCCCCAGGACAGCAACACAATTAGACCCAACTAAATCATGAGAAAACTAAAAGATAATTACTTGACACATTTGAAAGAATTAACAAAAGAACAGAGCAAACTAGAATGCTATTTGGCCCTAAACAGAGAGTACACAGTGGCAGAATACCTGACCACTGTGACTGACCTAAACTTAAGGAAAGCTTTGACTATGTACAGACTCAGTGAGCATAGCCATGCTATTGAGAAAGGCCACCGTAGGCAGACCTGGCTCTCAAGAGAAGACAGGCTATGTGCACACTGCTCACAAAATGAGGAGGGAAACTGAGCTGCACTTCCTGACTTCCTGCCAAATGTATTTATGTTTATTTATTTTCCCTTTTGTACTTTAACCATTTGCACATCGTTACACCACTGTATATATACATAATATTACATTTGTAATGTCTTTATTCTTTTGGAACTTCGGTGAGTGTAATGTCTACTGTTCATTTTTATTGTTTATTTCACTTTTGTATATTATCTACGTCACTTGCTTTGGCAATGTTAACATATGTTTCCCATGCCAATAAAGCCCCTTGAATTGAATTGATAGAGTTAGAGAGAGTTAGAGAGAGTTCGAGAGAGTTCGAGAGAGTTCGAGATATAGAGTTAGAATTAGAGATATAGAGTTCGAGTTCGAGATGGAATTAGAGATATAGAGTTAGAGTTCGAGACGGAATTAGAGATATAGATGGAATAAGAGATATAGAGTTAGAGATATAGAGTTAGAGATATAGAGATGGAGTTAGAGAGTTAGAGATAGAGATGGAGTTAAAGATATAGAGTTAGAGATATAGAGTTAGAGATATAGAGTTAGAGATATAGATGTAATAAGAGATTTAGAGATGGAGTTAGAGATTAGAGGTCGACCGATTAGAATTTTTCAACGCCGGTACCGATACCGATTATTCAAGGACCAAAAAAATCCAATACCGATTAATCGGCCGATTTTTTTATATTTTTTATTTGTAATAATGACAATTACAATTAGAGATTTGGAGTTAGAGATGGAGTTAGAGATGGAGTTAGAGATATAGAGTTAGAGATATAGAGTTAGAGATATAGAGTTAGAGATAGAGATGGAATTAGAGATAGAGATGGAATTAGAGATATAGAGTTAGATATAGAGATGGAGTTAGAGATTTAGAGTTAGAGATATAGAGATGGAGATAGAGATGGAGTTAGAGATAGAGATGAGTTAGAGATATAGATGAGTTAGAGATGAGTTAGAGATATAGATGAGTTAGATATATAGATATATAGATGAGTTAGAGATATATATGGAGTTAGAGATATAGATGGAGTTAGAGATATAGATGGAGTTACAGATGGAGTTAGAGATAGAGTTAGAGATAGATATAGAGATAGAGATGGAGTTAGAGATGGAGTTAGAGATAGATATAGAGTTAGAGATTAAGTTGGAGATGGAGTTAGAGATAGATATGGAGATGGAGTTACAAATAGATATAGAGTTAGAAATAGATATAGAGATAGAGATGGAGTTAGAGATGGAGATGGAGTTACAAATAGATATGAAGTTAGAGATGAGTTAGAGATTGAGATATAGAGTTAGAGATATCGAGAGAGAGAGAGAGAGAGAGAGAGAGAGAGAGAGAGAGAGAGAGAGAGAGAGAGAGAGAGAGTACGAGTGTGTTTTTATACACTCTGTTTAGTGTTTATACTCTGTATGGGTCTGCGTGCTGTACGTGTGGATATGATTTGGAGTTGTTTTTATGGGCATTCTGTCATCATAAAACCATGGTGAAAAGTCTACTCCAAAGATGTTTTCAGTTGTCCCATTATTAACATTCCATGACTCACACAAGGCCTGTAACATCAGTACATAAAGCATGTTTTTGTGGGTGTGGTTTCTAGGCAAAACTGTAGTATTGTCACTTTCTCAGTCAGCTGTTTCTGACCTTGGCACCTCCGCCTGATCACATAGGCTTATGACCCTTTCTCACCCCAGTGTGTGTGAAGGACTGCATATATTTTTCATATGCATGATCTAACGAAAAGTTATATGTCTGTATGTAGAGGTAACTGCCAAAATAAAGGAAACACCAACATAAAGTGTCTTAATAAGACATTGGGCACCACGAGCCAGAACAGCTCCAATGCACCTTGGCATAGATTCTACAAGTGTCTGGAACTTTACTGGGGATGCGACACCATTCTTCCAAGAGAAATTCCATAATTTGGTGTTTTGTTGATGGAAAATGGTGCCTCAAGCATCGCTCCAGAATCTCCCATTAGTGTTCAATTGGGTTGAGATCTGGTGACTGAGACACACCCAGACTCTTTAAACCCCCTACGCTCCTTTGAGACCTCTCTTTCAAAGTCCCTGAGATTTCTTCTAGTCATGGTAGCCAAAATAATGGCCTACCCAGCATTTTTATATATGACCCTAAGCATGATGGGATGTTAATTGCTTAGTTAACTCAGGAACCACACCTATGTGGAAGCACCTGCTTTCAGTATACTTTATATCCCTAATTTACTCAAGGGTTTCCATTATTTTGGCGGTTACCTGTGTGGGTGTGGATGTGGATGTTTGTGTGTGGGTGTCGATGTTTGTGTGTGGATGTTTGTGTGTGGGTGCACACACAATTACTAAAAATACCTCTACAGATCATGGTTTAAATTAGTTGCCATTTTTAGACTTGGGGTCTAAGTGAAATAGACATTTCTAGCATCCACATGAATGCCTATGATGTTAAGTAAGAGATCCCTTTATATATTTTACCTTTATTTAACCAGGCAAGTCAGTTAAGAACAAATTATTATTCACAATGACGTCCTAGGAACAGTGGGTTAACTGCCTTGTTCAGGGGCAGAACGACAGATTTTTACCTTGTCAGCTCGGGGATTCGATCCAGCAACCTTTCGGTTACTGGCCCAACACTCTAACCACTAGGCTAGCCATTAGCGAGGATATTAATATATTATCATACTTATATTATTGTATTATACTATAGCCAAGACCGTAGCGCAAGTGTAGCAAGGGAATCGAGGGAGAGATGGGTAGAAGGAGAGAGACGGGTAGAAGGAGAGAGACGGGTAGAAGGAGAGAGACGGGTAGAAGGAGAGAGACGGGTAGAAGGAGAGAGAGACGGGTAGAAGGAGAGAGACGGGTAGAAGGAGAGAGACGGGTAGAAGGAAAGAGACGGGTAGAAGGAGAGAGACGGGTAGAAGGAGAGAGACGGGTAGAAGGAGAGAGACGGGTAGAAGGAGAGAGAGACGGGTAGAAGGAGAGAGACGGGTAGATGGAGAGAGACGGGTAGATGGAGAGAGACGGGTAGATGGAGAGAGAGACGGGTAGAAGGAGAGAGAGACGGGTAGAAGGAGAGAGAGACGGGTAGAAGGAGAGAGAGACGGGTAGAAGGAGAGAGAGACGGGTAGAAGGAGAGAGACGGGTAGAAGGAGAGAGACGGGTAGAAGGAGAGAGACGGGTAGAAGGAGAGAGACGGGTAGAAGGAGAGAGAGACGGGTAGAAGGAGAGAGACGGGTAGAAGGAGAGAGACGGGTAGAAGGAGAGAGAGACGGGTAGAAGGAAAGAGACGGGTAGAAGGAGAGAGACGGGTAGAAGGAGAGAGACGGGTAGAAGGAGAGAGAGACGGGTAGAAGGAGAGAGACGGGTAGAAGGAGAGAGACGGGTAGAAGGAGAGAGAGACGGGTAGAAGGAGAGAGAGACGGGTAGAAGGAGAGAGAGACGGGTAGAAGGAGAGAGACGGGTAGAAGGAGAGAGACGGGTAGAAGGAGAGAGACGGGTAGATGGAGAGAGAGACGGGTAGAAGGAGAGAGAGACGGGTAGATGGAGAGAGACGGGTAGATGGAGAGAGAGACGGGTAGAAGGAGAGAGAGACGGGTAGAAGGAGAGAGACGGGTAGAAGGAGAGAGAGACGGGTAGAAGGAGAGAGACGGGTAGAAGGAGAGAGACGGGTAGAAGGAGAGAGACGGGTAGAAGGAGAGAGACGGGTAGATGGAGAGAGAGACGGGTAGAAGGAGAGAGAGACGGGTAGAAGGAGAGAGACGGGTAGATGGAGAGAGACGGGTAGATGGAGAGAGAGACGGGTAGAAGGAGAGAGAGACGGGTAGAAGGAGAGAGAGACGGGTAGAAGGAGAGAGACGGGTAGAAGGAGAGAGACGGGTAGAAGGAGAGAGACGGGTAGATGGAGAGAGAGACGGGTAGAAGGAGAGAGAGACGGGTAGATGGAGAGAGACGGGTAGATGGAGAGAGAGACGGGTAGAAGGAGAGAGAGACGGGTAGAAGGAGAGAGACGGGTAGAAGGAGAGAGAGACGGGTAGAAGGAGAGAGACGGGTAGAAGGAGAGAGACGGGTAGAAGGAGAGAGACGGGTAGAAGGAGAGAGACGGGTAGATGGAGAGAGAGACGGGTAGAAGGAGAGAGAGACGGGTAGAAGGAGAGAGACGGGTAGATGGAGAGAGACGGGTAGATGGAGAGAGAGACGGGTAGAAGGAGAGAGAGACGGGTAGAAGGAGAGAGACGGGTAGAAGGAGAGAGACGGGTAGAAGGAGAGAGACGGGTAGATGGAGAGAGAGACGGGTAGAAGGAGAGAGAGACGGGTAGAAGGAGAGAGAGACATGTAGAAGGAGAGAAAGATGGATAGAAGGAGAGAGGGACAGGTAGGAGAGAGAGACGGGTAGAAGGAGAGAGAGACGGGTAGAAGGAGAGAGAGACAGGTAGAAGGAGAGCGAGACGGCTAGAAGGAGAGAGAGACGGGTAGATGGAGAGAGAGACGGGTAGAAGGAGAGGGAGACAGGTAGAAAGAGAGAGAGACGGATAGATGGAGAGAGAGACGGGTAGAAGGAGAGAGACGGGTAGAAGGAGAGAGACGGGTAGATGGAGAGAGACGGGTAGATGGAGAGAGAGACGGGTAGATGGAGAGAGAGACGGGTAGATGGAGAGAGAGACGGACGGGTAGAAGGAGAGAGAGACAGGTAGAAGGAGAGAGAGACGGGTAGAAGGAGAGAGACGGTTAGAAGGAGAGAGAGATTGGAGGAGAAAATGTGAGGGTGTCATTTTCTTCATGGCTTTATGCACATGCACACACACACGCACGCACGCACGCACGCACGCACGCACGCACGCACGCACGCACACACACACACACACACACACACACACACACACACACACACACACACACACACACACACACATACACACCTCCACAGGGCTGTAAGTGTATTACAGTGGCAGTGAGACCCTAGGTTTAAGTTCCTAGCTCCCTGATGCCTGCCTAGTCTACACCTCTCTCCTTGTCAGTACAACAGGGTCAGAGGAGTCTTCATCTCAGGACGGGATTGAAATGTATATAATTAGAAAGAAGATGTAAACGTATCAAACCATTCTGTCTAGTGGACCTCTGGATTTAAGTATTATTTAATTGAAGAACTTGTGGGATAAAAATCTGTTAGATATTGATTGTCTCATTTACAAGGGCAGATGGATGAGCTTCAGCTCGAAACCAAACTACAGAGAAACTGAAGAGAAACTGATTTTTGTGTCCATGTTTAATTTTTTAGGCACTCTTTTGTCTGACAGAATTGCACAGTTTTGATTACTGTGATATTGTTTTGAATTTTATGAATAGTGAATAAATAATGTATACATTTAACTATAACTAATTGAATTCTACCCTGTTTTTCTGTATTGATAAATAATGTTAGTTAATAAGAAAGAGGTTATGTAGCATGTACATGGGAAGAGAGGAAGGTATGTGTGTGCCTAAAGAAAACAAAGTGGATCATTAACCTATGTTTGAACCGACCCAGCTATAACTCTGTGGAGATAAAATAAGACAGGGAGAGCCCCTCCAGGTTTTCCGTATCTGGGGGGGACTGGAACTGTCAGCTGAGTGGTAATAAACTGTGGTGAGACTTCAGGGGATAATCCAAATATAGTGTGTATGTATGTGCGTTAGTTTAATAGAAGGGATAAAAATAACGGTTTTGTATATGCACGTCAGAGCTCTCGAGAAGAAACGCTATTGATTAATTTGGAGACTGGTCTTTGTCTATTTTATACAAATAAGAACCTTACAAATTCTTAGAAACGGACAGAGTGTTTGCTTTGTTATAATTGAATTGGTTAACGAACACATGGGAATTAAATTAATCTAACAGATATACAGTATCAACTGCAGTGAATGGGACTGGTCTATAGAACTACACTGAAGTAAAGTGAATAAACTATAGTCATGGCCGCAAAAAATCTGAACTCCTCATGAGGGGTCGCAGTGTCCCGCGGGTCTGTTTACCCACATCCATACCCACACATGCAGTCATCGCCGGCCCTAGCCTTTTGGGGGTCCTAAGCGAAATTTTGTCACCTTGCGAGCAAAACATTTTAGCGGCCCTTCTCTTGACAGTGGTTTTAGAGGTCATTTCCTGCAGTTCTACATGTTTTGCCATGTGATGGAGAGAAAATGTTACAGTTTAAATTACGTTTGGTGTAATTCTACACATTGCCATGGAGCAGAGAGAAGGTTTTGCACTTTTATAGCTAATTTCATGCAATTCTACAAATTTTGCCATGGTGCGGAGAGAGAAATTACCAGTTTTACAGCTAATCTCCTGCAATTCTACACATTTTACCATAGGGTGGAGAGAAATGTTTGCAGTTTTTAATATGATATTTGATATCTGGGTGAGAGCGACAGTGGGGGGCTCTCCGGTCGGTAATTCGACCATGATTAAGTTTAGGCAGCTAGCCGCTAGACTAATTCACCAATCTAAAAATAAATGGCTGACATGGCTAATTGAGTGATTATCAGTGACTGACATAACAAGAGAGAAACTGCTGATGCACGACCACATTCAGAAATTGCACCTTGTGTATTCTACTATTCTAACTCAACAGTAAGTTGAGACCCCGACTGAGTTCCTAAACATTTGTAATTATGGGGAAATGTATCAGCTGGCATACAAAAGGGAGGCGGGGCCGGCAGTCGTTCATCGCTGATCTACAGTGTGACTTCCTCACTCCCTTTATCTCTGTTTTCCATATCTACAGTAACTAACACCTCTCTCTCTCCCTCCCCTCTCTCTTTCCCTTCCTCTCTCCACCACGCTCTCCCTCTCCCCACTCTCTCTCCCTCCCCTCTCTCTTTCCCTTCCTCTCTCCACCACGCTCTCCCTCTCCCCGCTCTCTCTCTCTCCCCTCTCCTCTCCCCCCACAGCGATGCAGCAGGTGTTGGATAACCTGGGGGAGCTGCCCACCTCCACGGGGGCCAAAGACATCGACCTCATCTTCCTCAGAGGAATCATGGAGAGTCCCATTGTACGGTCACTCTCCAAGGTAGCAGATACACATAGGGGAGAACACACAGAGACTGACTCACACACAGAGACTGACTCCCACACAGAGACTGACTCCCACACAGAGACTGACTCCCACACAGAGACTGACTCACACACTGAGACTGACTCCCACACTGAGACTGACTCCCACACTGAGACTGACTCCCACACTGAGACTGACTCCCACACTGAGACTGACTCCCACACTGAGACTGACTCCCACACTGAGACTGACTCCCACACTGAGACTGACTCACACACAGAGACTGACTCACACACAGAGACTGACTCACACACAGAGACTGACTCACACACAGAGACTGACTCACACACAGAGAATGACTCACACACAGAGACTGACTCACACACAGAGACTGACTCCCACACTGAGACTGACTCCCACACTGAGACTGACTCCCACACTGAGACTGACTCCCACACTGAGACTGACTCACACACAGAGACTGACTCACACACAGAGACTGACTCCCACACTGAGAATGACTCCCACACTGAGAATGACTCCCACACTGAGAATGACTCCCACACTGAGACTGACTCCCACACTGAGACTGACTCACACACAGAGACTGACTCCCACACAGAGACTGACTCCCACACAGAGACTGACTCCCACACAGAGACTGACTTTCACACTGAGAATGACTCCCACACTGAGAATGACTCCCACACTGAGACTGACTCCCACACTGAGACTGACTCCCACACTGAGACTGACTCCCACACTGAGACTGACTCCCACACAGAGACTGACTCCCACACAGAGACTGACTCACACACTGAGACTGACTCCCACACTGAGACTGACTCCCACACTGAGACTGACTCACACACTGAGACTGACTCCCACACTGAGAATGACTCCCACACTGAGACTGACTCCCACACTGAGACTGACTCCCACACTGAGACTGACTCACACACTGAGACTGACTCCCACACTGAGACTGACTCCCACACTGAGACTGACTCCCACACTGAGACTGACTCCCACACTGAGAATGACTCCCACACTGAGAATGACTCCCACACTGAGACTGACTCCCACACTGAGACTGACTCCCGCACTGAGAATGACTCCCACACTGAGAATGACTCCCACACTGAGAATGACTCCCACACAGAGACTGACTCCCACACTGAGACTGACTCCCACACTGAGAATGACTCCCACACTGAGAATGACTCCCACACTGAGACTGACTCCCACACTGAGACTGACTCCCACACTGAGACTGACTCCCACACTGAGACTGACTCCCACACTGAGACTGACTCCCACACTGAGACTGACTCACACACAGAGACTGACTCCCACACTGAGAATGACCCACACTGAGAATGACTCCCACACAGAGACTGACTCCCACACTGAGACTGACTCCCACACTGAGAATGACTCCCACACTGAGAATGACTCCCACACTGAGACTGACTCCCACACTGAGACTGACTCCCACACTGAGACTGACTCCCACACTGAGACTGACTCACAAACTGACCACAGGCTGACAGGCAGCAGCGTGCTCCTCGCTAAGGTAGTAATCTATCAGTGTACTAATACATAACAGCCCCCCCCCCTCCCCTCAGGTACCCTGATGGTCCCAATGATACACACACACACACACAAGCTCATTCTAACCTATATACGTGCACTGATTTGACATATTCATATTCAGCCCTTGGTGAGGTCTGTCACTGCTAGACAAGATGATGTCAGGAGGATAAGTGCCAGCAGCTCTCCCAGTGCCTTCACAGACTGATACTCCTGCCCTGAATTACTCAGCATTGGCTTGCCGCCATTATGGTCATTCTGGGCAAGTGGGAGAGTGTTTGTCACTCCACTGACAGACAAAGAGAGACAAAGAGAGAGAAAGAGAGAGGGGGGAGAGAGCGAAAAAGATCGAGAGATGAGTTTGACTTCCTCATCACAATACAACCACAGAACCCTCACTCAACAACTCAACTTACTGACACCAGTACCACAAAAGGCAGTATAACACAAGTTCACACAATGGCAAGGGAACGCAACCACACACAACAATGGCTATCTACCATTGTACAACTTCCTCCCATGTCTGTACAGTATGTGACCCCATAACTTTTCACCTCTGACCCCTGCAGGCCCACGAGCGATTGGAGGACTTGAGGCTGGAGGCGGTGCAGGACAACAATATAGAGCTGGTCACAGACATCTTGGGTGACATCACTGCCCTCAGCGTCCGTGATGACAGCGCAGCGGAACTCTCCCGAATCCTCCAGGAGCCCCACTTCCAGGTGCGTAACCCAGTCACTAAGGTTAAAGGTTATAGTTGATGATAATGGCCTACATTCAGAACTGACCCCATAGCCTTTATACCTTGGTTCTTCTTGTTAATCTGAAAGCATGGGCTATGAGCAATATGGATATACGCTGAGTGTACAAAACATTAAGAACACCTTCCTAATATCGAGTTGCACCCCCCTCTATTCGTCGGGTGCATGGACTCTACAAGGTGTTGAAAACATTCCACAGGGATGCTGGCCTTTGTTGACTCCAATGCTTCCCACAGTTGTGTCAAGTTGGCTGGATGTCCAATGTCCGATTGGTTGGTGGACCATTCTTGATACACACAGGAAACTGTTGAGCGTGAAAAACCCAGCAGTTCTTGACACAAACCGGTGCGTCTGGCACCTACTACCATACCCCGTTCAAAGGCACAAATATTTTGTCTTGCCCATTCACCCTCTGAATGGCACACATACACAATCCATGTCTCAGTTGTGTCAAGGCTTAAAAATCCTTAAAAAACCTGTCTACTCCCCTTCATCTACAATGATTGTGACATCAACAAGTGACATCAATAAGGGATCATAGCTTTGACCAGGATTTACCTGGTCAGTCTATGTCTCAGTGTATATCTAGCAGGTAGAATTTTCGACTACCCTTGGTAGGGCTGACGCCAATTCGTTGACTTCGTTGAATTTTTTGGTCGACCAAGATTTTATTTAATCGAGCGGTAGGCGAATATATCTATTTTTATGGCACACGAGACACCTGTCTGATTCGCGCCCATCTTAGTGAACTAATACATTGCGGAGATGCCAAAGTCCAAGCAGAAGGGCAGTGTGGCTAAAATGCACGTCTCTCCAGAATTCGTTCTCTCCCGGCAATTTGTGCACATACATTGTTTCATAACTTCGTTGTGGGAATTGTTTGCGTTTGACTGTTAGTGTCTATCAAGTCCCCATTACATATAATCTCCAGTAGTACATTTAACATGAATTCCTATCATTTGTAATCTACAATGTTTGTTTGGTTCCAGTCATTTCTGTTAATGCATTCAATATGTTATTATTCCAGTCGTTTACTGTTCTCGTTGTCGGAGTGGACACCTTGTTGTCACGTTGTTGTCACGTTGTTGTCTCGTTGTCGGAGTGGACACCTTGTTGTCACGTTGTTGTCTCGTTGTCGGAGTGGACACCTTGTTGTCACGTTGTTGTCACGTTGTTGTCTCGTTGTCGGAGTGGACACCTTGTTGTCACGTTGTTGTCTCGTTGTCGGAGTGGACACCTTGTTGTCACGTTATTGTCTCGTTGTCGGAGTGGACACCTTGTTGTCACGTTGTTGTCACGTTGTCGGAGTGGACACCTTGTTGTCACGTTGTTGTCTCGTTGTTGTCATGTTGTTGTCTCGTTGTTGTCTCGTTGTCGGAGTGGACACCTTGTTGTCACGTTGTTGTCACGTTGTTGTCACGTTGTTGTCTCGTTGTCGGAGTGGACACCTTGTTGTCACGTTGTTGTCTCGTTGTCGGAGTGGACACCTTGTTGTCACGTTGTTGTCTCGTTGTCGGAGTGGACACCTTGTTGTCACGTTGTTGTCTCGTTGTTGTCATGTTGTTGTCTCGTTGTCGGAGTGGACACCTTGTTGTCACGTTGTTGTCACGTTGTTGTCATGTTGTTGTCTCGTTGTCGGAGTGGACACCTTGTTGTCACGTTGTTGTCTCGTTGTCGGAGTGGACACCTTGTTGTCACGTTGTTGTCTCGTTGTCGGAGTGGACACCTTGTTGTCACGTTATTGTCTCGTTGTCGGAGTGGACACCTTGTTGTCACGTTGTTGTCTCGTTGTCGGAGTGGACACCTTGTTGTCACGTTGTTGTCTCGTTGTCGGAGTGGACACCTTGTTGTCACGTTGTTGTCTCGTTGTCGGAGTGGACACCTTGTTTGCAGAGCGCAGAAACAGGTTTTGGTTTATTTCATTCCATTTACAAGTTTTGTCAATTTAGTAATTGTCTTTTGTTTAGAGTGCTCCTGTCAATGTTGAGTAAGGACACGCACCTGATTACGCATACAAGTAGGTCTATAAGCTGCCTGGCCCGCGCGCAAATGTAGGCATGTAAATGTGCCCGTTTGGGAATCTGATAGTATTTCTGATTGGCTTAATGCACCACCACTAATGAGCTGTGGAGCTTCTCAAAGGAATGCTTTCTTCACCTCAAACAGCAAGCAAACAACTTCTGTTTTTAAATCCATTGAGAATGACAATAGTTCCTCTATGTATTTTAAAATCTTTACAACTCTCTCCCTTTGGATAACCACTCAGCATGAAAGGGAAAAATGTCGTTCTCTGATTCAGTGGAAACATCGTAAAACAGGCCTACCTGAGGACCTTGTATCCCTTGATCAAATAGCCTACAGCAGTGTCTGTCCCGAGCTCACTGCTACAGGAAACTCTGAGGACCCAGAATATTTTATACAATGCTGCAACTTTGCTAGCTCAAGCCTGACCCAATTTGGTAGTTGATACGTTTCAAGTTCGTTGCAGACAGGCCATGCATAGCCAATGTGATTTACAGGATATTTATTTTGATCAGGATATTCTTTAATTATTATTTAGTCTTATTTTTTTTACCCCTTTTTCTCCCCAATTTTGTTGTATCCAATTGGTAGTTACAGTCTTGTCTCATCGCTGCAACTCCTGCATGGACTCGGGAGAGGCGAAGGTCGAGAGCCATGCGTCCTCTGAAACACAACCCAACCAAGAAACACTCCTTCTTGACACAATGCCCGCTTAATTCGGACAACGCTGGGCCAATTGTGCACCACCCCATGGGTCTCCTGGTCGCGGCCGGCTGCGACAGAGCTTGGACTCGAACCAGGGAGGCCCATCAGGATATTTTTTACCTGCAGGCTGCAATGTTTGTTGGCTTTATGTAGGCTATTTTTACATAGTTGGCAATTAGAATAGATGTTACTTTTTATGTTGTTATGATTTTACTTTAGATTTGGAGATCATTTTCATTAACCACATGACAATAATTTTGAAATACGAAGACATTTATAAATTAAATGAAACATTTCCATGAAAATGTGCATATGAAAATCATAACTGGCATGCAGATCGGTAGAAACGGTAAGCTAAATTGGCATTTCACATGAGAAAGGTTGCCAACTCCTCGCCTATTACCGGCAACTTCAGGAGAGTAACTGCAGAATCTGCGAAAGCCAGCAGGAGCGAGAGGAGGATGGTCAGGTTAAGGTTTTTTTCTTCTGGTTATCTAGATCTCTGGCTGCCTCTTGAGTCATTTGTATGTTATTTCATCAAACAGTAAGCTTAAAGCGTCAGACAAGCTCAATGCATATAGCTGATTTTATTTAAACACATAAGGTGTGTCTATATATGGAAAAATACACGTAAACAAAGGTTGACCAATCGATTGGTCAAGATTTTTTTGGGGTCTGGGACAGTCCTAACCCTTGGGCAAAAGATGTGCTGAACATTGTATGATGTTTTTCAATGTTGATGGTTCTATTTTAGTACAGAAACGATTCTATACATGTATTCATCTCAACTCCTGTTATGAAAGGATCAAAACCTCCCCTAGAATACTGACCTCCTACATCCATGGACCTATCAGAGGACTAACAGGGCTTTTCAGAGTGTGGACCAATAGGATTTATATCTTTGAGTAGGGAATATCTTTGCTTCAATCAGATGCATGCATGCTATCAGCTCAAAGATAATACTTTGATGACCTACTGAGAGAGAAGCTGGAGCGCGAGAGAGAGACTGTGACAGGGAGATGGGGAAAGTGATTACTTGACAGTGAGCTTAAATCTGGAATCCTTAATCAGGGATGCAAACCCTTCGCTTTTCGGTGATATTCGCCATTTTGAGCTCAATAGGCCATCCACGTGAATCGTGTAGATCCGAAGAAAAAAGTTTGTGGCTGGGAAGGGGGTCTGTTTCTCATATCGAAATCATTGACTGAGCACAGAATGCACCCCTACACGTTATATCCTCCTGATTCCTGCTTACAAGCAAAAACTCAAAACAGGAAGTACCAGTTACGCACGCAATACGTAAATGGTCCGATAAAGCGGATGCTAATCTACAGGACTGTTTCGCTATCACAGACTGGAGTATGTTCTGGGATTCATCCGATGGCATTGAGGAGTTTACCATAACAGTCACTGGCTTCATTAATAAGTGCATCAACGACGTCATCCCCACAGTACGTACAGTGCATTCGGAAAGTACTCAGCCCCCTTCAGTTTTTCCATATTTTGTTGCGTTACAGCCTTAATCCAAAATGTATAAAAAATTTAAAAAAATCGCATGAATCTACCCCATAATGACAAAGCAAAAAAAGATTTTCGATATTTTTGCAAATTTATATTAAAAAAAACCTGAAATATGATATTTACATAAGTATTCAAACCCTTTACTCAATACTTTGTTGAAGCATCTTTGGCAGTGATTACAGTATTGAGTCTTCTTGGGTATGACACTACAAGCTTGGCACACCTGTATTTGGGTATTTTCTCCCATTCTTCTCTGCAGATCCTCTAAAGCTGTCAGGTTGGATGGGGAGCGTCGCTGCACAAATATTTTCAGGTCTCTTTAGAGTTGTTCGATCGGCCACTCAAGGACATTGAAACTTGTCCTGAAGCCACTCCTGCGCTGTTTTGGCTGTGTGCTTAGACTCGTTGGCGTGTTTGAAGGTGAACCTTCACCCCAGTCTGAGGTCCTGAGCTCTCTGGAGCAGGTTTTCATCAAGGTTCTTTGTACTTTGCTCTGTTCATCTTCCCCTAAATCCTGACTAGTCTCCCAGTCCCTGCCGCTGAAAAACATAACCACAGCATGATGCTTCCACCACCATGCTTCACCGTAGGGATGGTGCCAGGTTTCCTCCAGACATGACGATTGGCATTTAGGCCAAAGGGTTCAATCTTGGTTTCATCAGAGAATCTTGTTTCTCATGGTCTGAGAGTCCTTTAGGTGCCTTTTGACAAACTCCAAGTGGGCTGTCATGTGCCTTTTATTGAGGAGTGGCTTCCATTTGGCCACTCTACAATAAAGGCCTGATTGGTGGAGTGCTGTAGAGATGGTTGTCCTTCTGGAAGGTTCTCCCATCTCCACAGAGAAAATATGGAGGTCTGTCAGAGTGACCTTCGGGTTCTTGGTCACCTCCCTGACCAAGGTCCATCTCCCCCAATTGCTCAGTTTAGCCTGGCGGCCAGTTCTAGGAAGAGTCTTGGTGGTTCCAAACTTTTTCCATTTAAGAATGATGGAGGCCACTGTCTTCTTGGGGACCTTCAATGCTGCAGAATTTTTTTGGTACTCTTCCCCCTCGACACAATCCTGTCTCGGAGCTCTACGGACCATTCCTTTGACGTCATGGCTTGGTTTTAGCTCTGACGTGCACTGTCAACTGTAGGACCTTATATAGACAGGTGGGTGCCCTTCCAAATCATGTCCAATCAATTGAATTATTATTATTATTATTTATTTTTTCACCTTTATTTAACCAGGTAGGCCAGTTGAGAACAAGTTCTCATTTACAACTGCGACCTGGCCAAGATAAAGCAAAGCAGTGCGACAAAAAACAACAACACAGAGTTACACGTGGGATAAACAAAAGTACAGTCAATACCACAATAGAAAAATCTATATACAGTGTGTGCAAATGGAGTAAGGAGGTAAGGAAATAAATAGGCCATAGTAGCGAAGTAATTACAATTTAGCAAATTAACACTGGAGTGATAGATGTGCAGATTATGATGTGCAAGTAGAAATACTGGTTTGCAAAAAAGTAAATAAAAACAATATGGGGATGAGGTAGGTAGTTGGATGGGCTATTTACAGATGGGCTGTGTACAGCTGCAGCGATCAGTAAGCTGCTCAGATAGCTGATGCTTAAAGTTAGTGAGGGAGATATAAGTCTCCAACTTCAGTGATTTTTGCAATTCGTTCCAGTCATTGGCAGCAGAGAAATGGAAGAAAAGGCGGCCAAAGAAGGTGTTGGCTTTGGGGATGACCAGTGAGATATACCTGCTGGAGCTTTACCTGCAAAGACTTATAGATGACCTGGAGCCAGTGGGTTTGGCGACAAATATGTAGCGAGGGCCAGCCGATGAGAGCATACAGGTCGCAGTGGTGTGGGGCTTTGGTGACAAAACGGATGGCACTGTGATAGACTGCATCCAGTTTGCTGAGTAGAGTGTTGGAGGCTATTTTGTAAATGACATGGCGAAATAGGAAGCCTATTCTAGATTTAACTTTGGATTGGAGATGGTTAATGTGAGTCTGGAAGGAGAGTTTACAGTCTAGCCAGACACCTAGGTATTTGTAGTTGTCCACATATTCTAAGTCAGAACCGTCCAGAGTAGTGATGCTAGTTGGGCGGGCGGGTGCGGGCAGCGATCGTTTAACGAGCATGCATTTAGTTTTACTAGCATTTAAGAGCAGTTGGAGGCCACGGAAGGAGTGTTGTATGGCATTGAAGCTTGTTTGTTTGTTTGTTAAGACAGTGTCCAAAGAATGGTGTCGTCGGCGTAGAGGTGATCAAGGAATCACCCACAGCAAGAGCGACATCGTTGATACATACAGAGAAAAGAGTCGGCCCGAGAATTGAACCCTGTGGTACCCCCATAGAGACTGCCAGAGGTCCGAACAACAGGCCCTCCGATTTGACACACTGAACTCTGTCTGAGAAGTAGTTGGTGAACCAGGCGAGGCAGTCATTTGAGAAACCAAGGTTGTTGAGTCTGCCGGTTATGATATCATTTAGTACATTGAGCGTGGCTGAGGTGCACCCGTGACCAGTTCGGAAACCGGCTTGCACAGCGGAGAAGGTATGGTGGGATTCGAAATGGTCAGTGATCTGTTTGTTATCTTGGCTTTCAAAGACTTTAGAAAGGCAGGGCAGGATGGATATATGTCTGTAACAGTTTGGGTCTAGAGTGTCACCCCCTTTGAAGAGGTTTCCGATCTTTAGGAACCTCAAACGATACGAAAGAGATTTACCACAGGTGGACTCCAATCAAGTTGTAGAAACATCTCAAGGATGATCAATGGAAACAGGATGCACCTGAGCTCAATTTCGAGTCTCATAGCAAAGAGTCTGAATACTTATGTAAATGCATTTTTTTTTTTTTTTTTTGAACGCACATTACATATCCCAACCATAAGCCATGGATTACAGGCAACATCCACACTGAGCTAAAGGCTATAGCTGCCGCTTTCAAAGAGTGGGACACTAACCCGGGTGCTAATAAGACCGTTACGCCCTCCGACAAACCATCAAACATGAAAAGCGTTAATACAGTACTAAGATCGAAGCCTACTACCTGGCTCTGACACTCGTTAGATGTGACAGGGCTTGCAAACTATCACAGAGTACAAAGGGAAACCCAGCCGCGAGCTGCCCAATGATGTGAGCCTACCAGACGAGCTAAATGCCTTCTCTGCTCGCTTCGATTCAAGCAAGACTGAACCATGCATGAGAGCACCAGCTGTTCCGGAGGACTGTGTGATCATACTCTCCGTAGCCAGTGTGCGTAAGACCTTTAAACATGGTTAACATTCACAAGGCCTGACATATTTCCATGATGTGTACTCCGAGCATGCGCTGACCTCTATACCAGGCGGTGTCAGAGAAAGGTCCTGAAAATTGTCAACGACTCCAGGGTACCAAAGGTTTCTCATCCTTCCCTTCTGCTCATTCCCTTTCACTCTCTCTTTCTCTCCCTCTATCTCCATCTCTCTATCCCCCTCTCTCTCTCCATCCCCCTCACTCTCCCCATCTCTCCATCCCCCTCTCTCTATCTCTCCCCCTCTCTATATCTCTCCCCTTCTCTATATCTCTACCGCTCTCTCCATCCCCCTCACTCTCCCCATCTCTCCATCCCCCTCTCTCTATCTCTCCCCCTCTCTATATCTCTCCCCTTCTCTCTATCTCTACCGCTCTCTCCATCTCTCCATCCCCCTCACTCTCCCCATCTCTCCATCCCCCTCTCTCTATCTCTCCCCCTCTCTATATCTCTCCCCTTCTCTCTATCTCTACCGCTCTCTCCATCTCTTTATCCCCCTCTCTCTCCATCTCTCATCCCCCTCTCTCTATCTCTCTCAATTTCTCCATCCCCCTCTCTCCCCCTCTCTCTATCTCTCCATACCCCCTCTTCCCATCTCTCCATCCTCCTCTCTCCATCCCTCTATCTCTCCATCCCTTTCTATCCCCCTCTCCCCATCTCTCTCTCTCCCTCTCAGTCGCTCCTTGAGGCCCACGACATGGTAGCCTCTAAGTGCTATGAGGCCGTGCCCCCAGCGGAGCTGTTTAATGAAGAGCTGGGGAACAGTTCTCTGATGCAGGCCGATGCTGTACGCATGATCGGCATCCGCAAGAAGGCTGGAGAACCACTGGTGAGCGAGTGTGAGAGAGTGAGAGTGAGTGTGGGAGAGAGATGGAGAGAGAGTGTGTGTGTGTGTGTGTGTGTGTGTGTGTGTGTGTGTGTGTGTGTGTGTGTGTGTGTGTGTGTGTGTGTGTGTGTGTGTGTGTGTGTGTGTGTGTGTGTGTGTGTGTGTGTGTGTGTGTGTGTGTGTGTGTGTTTCTGCATCTCTGCAAGGATTTCATTGACCATATATCTGCTCCTTCCCTCTCTCAGGGAGTGACGTTCAGAGTGGAGAAGGAGGAGCTGGTCATCGCTAGGATCCTCCACGGAGGAATGATTGACAGGCAGGGTCTGCTGCACGTGGGTGACATCATAAAGGAAGTGAATGGGCGGGACGTAGGGAACAACCCCACTGAGCTGCAGGAGATGCTGAAGGACTGCAGCGGAGGAATCACTCTGAAGATACTGCCTAGTTATAGAGATGCACCCGCCCCACCACAGGTACACACACACATGCTCATACAAACACAGCACATGCAGGGACACACACATGGACGTACACGTGTGCCCTCTCACACTCAAGCATTCATGCTCTCTCTCTCTCTCTCTCTCTCTCTCTCTCTCTCTCTCTCTCTCTCTCTCTCTCTCTCTCTCTCTCTCTCTCTCTCTCTCTCTCTCTCTCTCCCCCTATCCCTCCCTCCCTCTCTCTCTCTCTCTCTCTCTCTCTCTCTCTCGCTCTCCCCGTCTCCCCCTCTCCCGCTCTCACTCTCTCTCTCTGTCTTTCATTCTCACCCGTCACACATACTCCATCACTTAAACAGCCACATGAATGGATATAATCATGCAGGTCCACACACAGACACACACACTCACAGACTGCTCCTATTTGGCTGTGTAACAGCTGCAGATGTTTGGTGGTGGTGGTGGGGGACTGGTGGTGAAGTGAGTCCTGGGGCTGTCCCAGAATGCACTGCTCTGGAATCTGAACCCTGGCTGAGAGCCCTATTAATAACCCTCCACATGATATCTGGGCCAGGAAGACACACACACACACACACACAAACGTAGACACGTACAGACACACACACGCTCATACGCCGGCATGCACATAGACCCAGACACACAGAAAAACACACACACAGACACACACACACACGAAACAATTACTGTACTCTGGCATGCATGCTCACACACACATATGCACTGTACACACACTCACATCTATCCTGACACCTGCTCTACAAGTAGTGCAGACAAGCACACACACACACACCAACTGAAACACACACACCAACTGACACATACGCGCACACACATGCATGCTCTTACTGAACAGACACACACACCAACACTGTACATACTCACACACACTATCTCAAATGTCACACACACACACATCCAGTCTGGATCTTGTTCCAGTGTTTCTGTCTGGCTGCCAGTGTAAGCTGACAGTGCCCAGACCACGCACCTCTCTTGGCAAAAACCTCTGTTGGCAGGATGTGAACCCCTGTAGTCTGTCCTGCACTAGATATCTCGCGTGTGTGTGTGTGTGTGTGTGTGTGTGTGTGTGTGTGTGTGTGTGTGTGTGTGTGTGTGTGTGTGTGTGTGTGTGTGTGTGTGTGTGTGTGTGTGTGTGTGTGTGTGTGTGTGTGTGTGTGTGTGTGTGTGTGTGTGTGTGTGTGTGCAGTATAAATATGCACTTAGTGCTGCTTTGAACCCAAACTTCTCTAACACTTCAAAACACTAATCCTTCCACTAACCTTATCTACCTAGCTGTTGTGTGTAGGAAAACACTAATCCTTCCACTAACCTTATCTACCTAGCTGTTGTGTGTAGGAAAACACTAATCCTTCCACTAACCTTATCTACCTAGCTGTTGTGTGTAGGAAAACACTATATTGACTGTATATAGTTATAGTTTGGTTGTCGAATCACCTTTGATTAACATCAAACCTCCCTTTTCTCAGGTGTACGTGCAACCCCACTTTGACTACGATCCAGCAAATGACCATCTGATCCCGTGCCGAGAGGCGGGGATTGGCTTCAAGAGGGGGGACCTCCTTCAGATCGTCAACAGGGAGGACCCCAACTGGTGGCAGGTGATGATGGTGGTGATCCTCAACAACAACAATACATCTGTTTTGTACTGGTTTTTACTGGTTTAATATTGGTTTGTAACTTCTACTGGTTTCTACTGGTTTAATATTGGTTTGTAACTTCTACTGGTTTAATATTGGTTTGTAACTTCTACTGGTTTCTACTGGTTTAATATTGGTTTGTAACTTCTACTGGTTTCTATGGGTCTCTGCTGGTTTTATATTGGTTTGTAACTTCTACTGATTTCTACTGGTTTTATATTGGTTTGTAACTTCTATTGATTTCTACTGGTTTTATATTGGTTTGTAACTTCTACTGGTTTTATATTGGTTTGTAACTTCTACTGATTTCTACTGGTTTTATATTGGTTTGTAACTTCTACTGGTTTCTACTGGTTTAATATTGGTTTGTAACTTCTACTGGTTTCTACTGGTTTAATATTGGTTTGTAACTTCTACTGGTTTCTACTGGTTTAATATTGGTTTGTAACTCCTACTGGTTTCTACGGGTCTCTGCTGGTTTTATATTGGTTTGTAACTTTACTGATTTCTACTGGTTTTATATTGGTTTGTAACTTTACTGATTTCTACTGGTTTTATATTGGTTTGTAACTTCTACTGGTTTCATATTGGTTTGTAACTTCTACTGATTTCTACTGGTTTTATATTGGTTTGTAACTTTACTGATTTCTACTGGTTTCATATTGGTTTGTAACTTCTACTGATTTCTACTGGTTTCATATTGGTTTGTAACTTCTACTGATTTCTACTGGTTTTTTATTGGTTTGTAACTTCTACTGGTTTTCTACTGGTTGTTTACTGGTTTCTACTGGTTGGGTGAGACAGTTGTTCTAATGTCTGGTGTGCTCTCCTATGATAGGCGTGTCATGTGGTTGGTGGAGCCACTGGACTGATCCCCAGTCAGTTCCTGGAGGAGAAGAGGAAAGCCTTCGTCCCAAGAGATTTTGATGGCTCAGGTACGGCTTGACTTTGCCTCCTAGCTCCATTCTCAGCTAGATGAGCTAAACTGAGCTGACTGGCAACTTTGAGTGGACCTTTTACATAATGAGCCAGTGACTGCTTAGATTTGAATCAGTGGAGAGCAGTTACTTTGAATTGTTTAGTTGGTCTGCCACTGTGAGGTAGCCTTGCATGCCAGGCTGAGGGCAATGAGGTCATGAGATAATTATTCAGTAGCGCTCCATAGAATGGGTTATGGTGCCCCCTTCTGGCCTTGGGATGCAAAGACAGATAGGGAAGACGCTTTCACCTGTATTGATGTGTGAATATGTGTGTTTGTGTATGCAACAGGGATCCTGTGCGGTACGATAACTGGAAAGAAGAAGAAAAAGATGATGTATCTAACGGCCAGGAATGCAGGTGAGCATTCATACTCGTCTCTCATTGGCTGATACTGTCATGGCTCATTCTTCTAATTGGTCTTGTGCTGGGGCTTCCTGACTGTGTAGTTCCCTCATTTACTAATCAGCATTTTACATCCACATTCCCTTCTTTTATTGACTGACAACACTACATTCTCCTCTGTGATTGGCTTACTCTTGTGTGTTCCTCTCTGTGATTGGCTGAGAGCAGAGTTTGACAGGCACGAGCTGCAAATCTATGAGGAGGTGGCCAAGATGCCCCCATTCCAGAGGAAGACTCTGGTTCTTATTGGAGCCCAGGGGGTGGGCCGACGCAGCCTCAAGAACCGACTGGTGGTCCTTAACCCAACATGCTTCGGAACCACCATCCCCTGTGAGTCTAGAACCCATACCGTTCCAATTCTATTTCTATTCTAGAACCCCCCTCTAGAACCTAATGGCCCACTGTACTCTCAGGACACTGTCTGAACAGACAGAAGCCCTTGGAGTACGTTTAATTTGGCTGCTTTAAGTCAGCTTGTCTCGGGATCTTCCCCGTTGCTCCACTGTTCTTCTTACATTCCTGTTCATTCTTTCTCCATCTCTCTCCCACATCCCTTTCTCTTCTCTCTAACCCTTTTTCTCTTCTTGTTTCTCCTCCCACCCTGCTCCTCCCTCAGTCACCTCCCGGCGTCCCCGTGACGATGAGCTGGACGGTAAGTCGTACCGGTTTGTGACGCGGACGGAGATGGAGGCGGACGTGAAGGCGGGCGGCTACCTAGAGCACGGCGAGTACGACGGGAACCTCTACGGAACCAAGATGGACTCCATCCACGAGGTGGTGGACACGGGGCGCACCTGCATCCTGGACGTCAACCCACAGGTCACAATCAAATCAAATCAAACTTTATTTAAAGTGCATTTAAAAAGCACAACAACAAAAAGAACAGGGTAGAATCCCAGTATGAGATACTCTACATGGTCTGTCTGTTTCTGTCTGTCTGTCTGTGTTTGTCATCTCTAGCTGGTTCACTGACCCTCTCTGTCTGGACAGTAGGCTCTGAAGGTACTAAAGACTGCAGAGTTCATGCCGTATGTGGTGTTCATCGCAGCACCAGAGTTTGAGACGCTCAAGGCCATGCACAAAGCTACGGTGGACGCTGGAATCACCACCAAACAACTCACGGTCAGGACCTTTTCCTGGGCATAGACACAGCTGCTTATTCCCAGAGTATTTTCACATGTTGCTTTCTGGTATCCTTCCATTGTTATGTGATTTTAGGGCGTTATGTAGTTTTTTATGGAACATTCTCTCGCTAGAACACACAACACTCACATAGTGTACTGTGCTTGTTAGCCACTGCTTCTCAGGAACATGCACAAACCGAGAGACACACACACACACTCACCCTCTGTCTCTGTCCCTGTCAGGATGTGGATTTGAGGAAGACTGTTGATGAGAGTGCTCGTATCCAGAGGACCTACAACCACTACTTTGACCTCGCCATCACCAATGACAACCTGGACCGCGCCTTCCAAACGCTACAGGCTGCCGTCGACAAACTCTGCTCCGAACCACAGTGGGTCCCCGTCAACTGGGTCTACTGAACCCCAACCGGACACTGTCTGACCGGTCAACTTGACCGTGCATGTGTTCGACCACAGAGACAGGGGAAAGGAAAGGAGAAAGGGTGTTCGTCATGTGAGGGACTTTGACGGGGAAAACCCAAGCCCACCACCTCGTCCCTCTCTCCCTTCCTCCTGCACACAATGCACATTTTTTCTACTCGAAACTCAAAGGCAAATAGTTCTTATTTATTTTAATATTTGTAACTTTTTACGAAATATCTTTCTATTCATACCAACGTGGAATTCAGAAACATGAAAAAAATAAAAAGGCCAAACATCAAGGCCATATTTATTTGTTGTTGTTATGTTTGTTTTTTGTAGTTGTTCCTCTGAGAAGTAATGTTTATTTTCTTCTCCGAGGACTGCTCTAGCAAGAGTTATTATTATTGTTATATCAACACAGTTCAAGAACCAAGTTCAAGAACGACACTATGGAATATTCCAGAACTCTGAGCAGTGTTGCCAAGGAAACCTGTTTACAGCGCTCGTTATTGCCATGACAACTACCGTGTCTCAGTCCAAATCCTGTGAAGCCCACCCTTGTGATTGTCGTAGGACCTCCCACTCCAAAGAAAATCCCCTACAGTGCCCTGTAGTATGTACTGTAGTTGGCTACCCCTTGATTGGTTTGTGTTTACCTCTTTAGAATTATGACTTAAGAAAAAATGTACTTATTGTCTGAATATCTATCCCTCACACATCCTACAAAGAGAATGAAGGGAAAAAGCTTTACATTTTACATTGTAGTATTGAAGATCAGGATCAAACACTATCTGTGTTTCATTCATGTCTTTCTTTGAGTTGTCTGTACTTTTATTTTAGTACCGTAGGATTCACTGTCTTTTGTTGCTACGGTGATCTTTTTAGCTAAGTGACATTTTTGTCTCGCATGATCCTTTGCTTTGAGTTGTTGTTTTCGAATATTGAACAAATACTACATCCTGTTTTGAAGCGTTCTGTCTGTGTTGTGTCGACAGCATGACCGTCAGAATACCACTCACCATCTACCCTAATCTGTATGTAAGGTGCTTATTGTTGTTTTTTAATCTGTTGCTATCCCACGGTCCTCTCCTCCAGTATCACAAAGCTCCAAAACCCTCCTGCACTGTAACCTAAATACTACATTCTGTTTCCTGTGGTCACTCTGAAAGATTTCCCAACTCGTGACCAATAACAGACATCTCTAATAGCAATACATTGTTACAATAAATTAACTGAAATTCAGCTGGAAAGTTGTCCTTTTTTGTTTTGGGTAATGGTTATGTTTAGTTTATATTAAATGCAGTAATATTTAAAGCCATTCAGAGACAACGGATGGTTCATAAATATACAGTATATTTTATTAAAAACACAGAATGCATAGTTTTGTGGCAGCATTGCAACTATGTAGAATTGTGAAATTGCAGAATGCACCATATTGATATTGTCCTAACAAATAGCAATATGCTATGACTTGATGTTTTACAGAGGTAATACATCTACATACAGTGGGGAGAACAAGTATTTGATACACTGCCGATTTTGCAGGTTTTCCTACTTACAAAGCATGTAGAGGTGTGTAATTTTTATCATAGGTACACTTCAACTGTGAGAGACGGAATCTAAAACAAAAATCCAGAAAATCACATTGTATGATTTTTAAGTAATTAATTAGCATTTTATTGCATGACATAAGTATTTGATACATCAGAAAAGCAGAACTTAATATTTGGTACAGAAACCTTTGTTTGCAATTACAGAGATCAGACGTTTCCTGTAGTTCTTGACCAGGTTTGCACACACTGCAGCAGGGATTTTGGCCCACTCCTCCATACAGACCTTCTCCAGATCCTTCAGGTTTCGGGGCTGTCGCTGGGCAATACGGACTTTCAGCTCCCTCCAAAGATTTTCTATTGGGTTCAGGTCTGGAGACTGGCTAGGCCACTCCAGGACCTTGAGATGCTTCTTACGGAGCCACTCCTTAGTTGCCCTGGCTGTGTGTTTTGGGTCGTTGTCATTCTGGAAGACCCAGCCACGACCCATCTTCAATGCTCTTACTGAGGGAAGGAGGTTGTTGGCCAAGATCTCGCGATACATGGCCCCATCCATCCTCCCCTCAATACGGTGCAGTCGTCCTGTCCCCTTTGCAGAAAAGCATCCCCAAAGAATGATGTTTCCACCTCCATGCTTCACAGTTGGGATGGTGTTCTTGGGGTTGTACTCATCCTTCTTCTTCCTCCAAACACAGCGAGTGGAGTTTAGACCAAAAAGCTCTATTTTTGTCTCATCAGACCACATGACCTTCTCCCATTCCTCCTCTGGATCATCCAGATGGTCATTGGCAAACTTCAGACGGGCCTGGACATGCGCTGGCTTGAGCAGGGGGACCTTGCGTGCGCTGCAGGATTTTAATCCATGACGGCGTAGTGTGTTACTAATGGTTTTCTTTGAGACTGTGGTCCCAGCTCTCTTCAGGTCATTGACCAGGTCCTGCCGTGTAGTTCTGGGCTGATCCCTCACCTTCCTCATGATCATTGATGCCCCACGAGGTGAGATCTTGCATGGAGCCCCAGACCGAGGGTGATTGACCGTCATCTTGAACTTCTTCCATTTTCTAATAATTGCGCCAACAGTTGTTGCCTTCTCACCAAGCTGCTTGCCTATTGTCCTGTAGCCCATCCCAGCCTTGTGCAGGTCTACAATTTTATCCCTGATGTCCTTACACAGCTCTCTGGTCTTGGCCATTGTGGAGAGGTTGGAGTCTGTTTGATTGAGTGTGTGGACAGGTGTCTTTTATACAGGTAACGAGTTCAAACAGGTGCAGTTAATACAGGTAATGAGTGGAGAACAGGAGGGCGTCTTAAAGAAAAACTAACAGGTCTGTGAGAGCCGGAAATCTTACTGGTTGGTAGGTGATCAAATACTTATGTCATGCAATAAAATACAAATTAATTACTTAAAAATCATACAATGTGATTTTCTGGATTTTTGTTTTAGATTCCGTCTCTCACAGTTGAAGTGTACCTATGATAAAAATTACAGACCTCTAAATGCTTTGTAAGTAGGAAAACCTGCAAAATCGGCAGTGTATCAAATACTTGTTCTCCCCACTGTACATACACATTCTGACTAAGCCATACCACTAGATCTAACAGTACCAGCAACCGGGATGACTCACCCGAAATTAGCAGAAATCTATGAGTCCATAATCTCACAAGGAGTTATAGGATATCTTGTCTGTAGATAGTGAGTGGTATGTTCATAAACGGAATAAATATTTTGTTTATATATAGTACCAGTCAATGGTTTTTCTTTATTTTTACTATTTTCTACATTGTAGACTAATAGTGAAGACATCAAACTATGAAATAACACATATGGAATCATGTAGTAACCAAAAAAGTGTTAAACAAATCAAAAAATACATTTTATATTTGAGATTCTTCAAAGTAGCCACCCTTTGCCTTGATGACAGCTTTGCACCCTCTTGGCATTCTCTCAACCAGCTCATGAGGTAGTCACCTGGAATGAATTTCAATTAACACGTGTGCCTTGTTAAAAGTTAATTTGTGGAATTTCTTTCCTTATTGCGTTTGAGACAATCAGTTGTGTTGTGACAAGGTAGGGGTGGTATACAGAAGATACCCCTATTTGGTAAAAGACCAAGTCCATATTATGGCAAGAACAGCTCAAATAAGCAAAGAGAAACAACAGTCCATCATTACTTTAAGACATGAAGGTCAGTCAATCCAGAAAATGTCAAGAACTTTGAAAGTTTCTTCAAGTGCAGTCGCAAAAACCACCAAGTGCTATGATGAAACTGGCTCTCATGAGGACCGCCACAGGAAAGGAAGAGTTACCTCTACTCCAGAGGATAAGTTCATTATAGTTAACTCCACCTCAGATTGCAGCCCAAATAAATGCTTCACAGAGTTCAAGTAACAGACAAATCTCAACATCAACTGTTCAGAGGAGACTGCGTGAATCAGGCCTTCATAGTCAAATTGCTGCAAAGAAACCACTATTAAATACCACCAAATAGAAGAAGAGACTTGCTTGGGCCAAGAAACA
>NC_092111.1:29617517-29760017 GCF_045679555.1 Salvelinus alpinus | reverse complement strand
ATTGCTCAGAGAAGGAGATTTTGTTTAACAAGTAATAATTATAATTTAATAATAATAATTATTGGATTTATATAGCACTTTTCTATCAACTGAGGTACTCAGTAATCTTTTTTTCATCAAAAAAGACAGTGGTAAAGATTATTGGCACCCCAGTTTTCAATACCTTTCAATACCTCACCAGGTGTGCAAAGAGCACTATTTTCATTTTCATCCAACCAATGGAAACGCCTTTACACTTGGATAGGAACCAATGGAAACGCCTTCACACTTGGATAGGAACCAATGGAAACGCCTTCACACTTGGATAGGAACCAATGGAAACGCCTTCACACTCGGATAGGAACCAATGGAAACGCCTTCACACTTGGATAGGAACCAATGGAAACGCCTTCACACTCGGATAGGAACCAATGGAAACGCCTTCACACTCGGATAGGAACCAATGGAAACGCCTTCACACTCGGATAGGAACCAATGGAAACGCCTTCACACTTGGATAGGAACCAATGGAAACGCCTTCACACTCGGATAGGAACCAATGGAAACGCCTTCACACTTGGATAGGAACCAATGGAAACGCCTTCACACTTGGATAGGAACCAATGGAAACGCCTTCACACTCGGATAGGAACCAATGGAAATGCCTTCACACTTGGATAGGAACCAATGGAAACGCCTTCACACTCGGATAGGAACCAATGGAAACGCCTTCACACTCGGATAGGAACCAATGGAAACGCCTTCACACTTGGATAGGAACTGGTGCACAGACCTTTCAGGGGGCAGGTGTTCAATATGAAAAAGGGCAACCCCCCACCTTGAAAAAAATTGTTTGAATTTCAGAATTTATATCTCTAAATTCATAACATACTAACTGCCTCTGTAGCAAAATATTTACATATGTTTTTTTAGCATAGGCCTATTTATTGATATTTATTTCACTCATCACAAATTGTAAGCAAGTTAGAGTGCCTCATGATTGTCATTGGGAAATGATCATTGATGTTGATGATTGATGTAAATCTGCTAGTTAGCTTGTAATTTGTGATTTATCTTCAACGCTCTTAAATAATAATGTCATAATATAGTCTAATATTCCTAATCTTCTAACTCATGATATATGACTGGCTGGCTAGTTGATTGTGTGGATATTTTAGTGTATGGTGGTTAGCTAGTCTATACTACCTGTGTTTAGTGTTAATTAGTCAAAATCGGGAGGTGCCGGATCAAAACGTGAGCGTGTGTCACGTTCCTGACCTGTTTTCCCTTGTTTTTGTATTTATTTAGTATGGTCAGGGCGTGAGTTGGGTGGGTTGTCTATGTGTGATTTTCTATGTTGGGATTTTGTGTTCGGCCTGGTATGATTCTCAATCAGAGGCAGCTGTCAATCGTTGTCCCTGATTGAGAATCATACTTAGGCAGCCTGGGTTTCACGTGTGTTTTGTGGGTGTTTGTCTACCGTGTTAGTGTTTTCACCACACGGTACTGTTTCGGTTTTCTGCACTTCGTTTATTGTTTTGTATTTCAGTGTTCAGTTTCGGTTTTAATAAATCATCATGAGCATGAACCACTCTGCATATTGGTCCGATCCTTCTCGCCTCTCCTCGTCCGATGAGGAGGACGAAATAGACAATCGTTACAGCGTGAGAGGGGGATCACCTGGGGAGCTCTGAGACACCAGAATGCATGAGATGTTATTTATCTTTAAAATAAAGGTACATAATTGCATGCATATCATCGCATTTGCGTAATGTCATAGAGCTGTAGAGTCTGGCATAGAGCTGTAGAGTCTGCTATAGATCTGTAGAGTCTGGTATAGATCTGTAGAGTCTGGCATAGAGCTGTAGTCTGGTATAGAGCTGTAGAGTCTGGCATAGAGCTGTAGAGTCTGGCATAGAGCTGTAGAGTCTGGCATAGAGCTGTAGAGTCTGGTATAGAGCTGTAGAGTCTGGCATAGAGCTGTAGAGTTTGGCATAGAGCTGTAGAGTCTGGCATAGAGCTGTAGAGTCTGGCATAGAGCTGTAGAGTCTGGCATAGAGCTGTAGAGTCTGGCATAGAGCTGTAGAGTCTGGCATAGAGCTGTAGAGTCTGGCATAGAGCTGTAGAGTCTGGCATAGAGCTGTAGAGTCTGGCATAGAGCTGTAGAGTCTGGCATAGAGCTGTCGAGTCTGGCATAGAGCTGTCGAGTCTGGCATGGAGCTGTCGAGTCTGGCATGGAGCTGTCGAGTCTGGCATGGAGCTGTATATGCTGATATAGAGCTGTAGAGTCTGACATAGAGCTGTAGAGTCTGGCATAGAGCTGTAGAGACTGGCATAGAGCTATAGAGCCTGGCATAGAGCTGTAGAGTCTGGCATAGAGTAGAGGCGCTTACAGAAGTGGTAGAAATGGCGACCATTTTTAGTAGCCTAGGGTCTGGGAAGAGCTTTCCAGTTTCACTGACTCACCAAATGATGCGCAGCTCACTTGCAAGTGATGGCCGATGCACTCGTGCCAAAAGCCTATCTCTCTGTTGTATAAGTTGATAAAATATGTTGGTAGCCTATAGCAGAAAATGTTGAGTCTTCTCTTTTCAGCAGGAGCTATTTGCTTTCTAACCTGTGTTTTCCCGCGATTGTATTTCAAATATTCAAACAATGTTTTGTATGCATGCTGTTCACTGACAGGTTTGCCACACATTCCTGACTGTAGGCTATGCCTTGTTATTGGGCTACACACAATCAACAGCTAGGTTATTTGTTAAAAGAAGCTATTGATCGTCTGTGGATAAATTATAGTCATTCTCATGGTGTAGTAGACTATTCTGAATTGTTTCATTTCTTTCTGAACAGACAGCAGTAATGTAAATGTATTTCAATTCATCATGGGTGCTGCAGCACCTCCAGCACCCTTCAGTGGCAATTATTAAGTGCTGCAGTCTGTGCATAAGCTATCAGCCAACCAGACGGAATATTAAGGATGATGTAAATCAAGTGTTATCAGGTGTTAATCAAATGTTATGCTGCTGTGGCAGTGCTGTTGATATTTAAACTAGGTAGCTTGCTATACACACTTAACCGGTGACTGCATTTCAAGCCGTGCATGTTTGGATACTGGGTGACCACAATGTGCATACAGGAAAGAAAAAGACAAGATGGCACACATGAGCTCCATACAGGGCAGGCCAAAGGACGACGTAGGGCTAGGGGTGGCAAACTTGACAACGTCACAACGACTTGGGGGTAATGGGTTTTGGACAACGATGACCAAACCTGTACACCAAAAAATATATATACCACCACCCAAAAGGGTACTTAGTGAGTGGGAGGGCAAAGGGGCAGGTGCTGGGCACAGGTAGACCTCTATCTGGTTCTATAGTCAGATGACATTAAAATAGAGCTCTTTGGTCACGCAAACCAGTGGTGGGTTTGGCATCGAAAAGAGGAATCATATGCAGAAAAGAACCCCATACCTACTGTAAAATATGGTGGTGAATCTTGGATGTTATGGGGATATTTTGCTTCCAAAGGTCAACGGCATCATGAACTTTACCAAGTACCCGGACATTTTAGCCAAAAACCTGGTTGCCTCTTGAAACTTGGCCGCAAGTGGATCTTCCAGTAAGACAATAACCCCAAGCATACATCAAAACTCACAAAGAAATGGTTAATTGACCACAAAAACAACATTTCGAAATGGCCATCTCAGTCTCCGGACTTAAACCCCATTGAAAACCTGTGGTTTATATTGAAGAGGGCAGTCCATAAGCACATACTAAGGATATCAAGGATCTGGATAGATTGTGTATGGAGGAACGGTCTAAGATCCCTCCCAATGTGTTCTCCAACTCATTAAACATTTCAGAAAAAGGCTCAGTACCGTTATCCTCACAAGGGGAGGTATTGAAAACAGGGGTGCCAATCATTTTGACCCCTTTCTTTTTTATATATATTTTTGTATTACTTGTTAAACAAAATATCTTTGTTTTTTCTATTGTATTAGTATAACATTATTTTCCAAAAACCAATTGCATACAATATAGCTCAGTATATTATTACACTGAACAAAAAGATCAATGCAACATGCAACAAGTTCAAAGATTTCAGTTCATAGAAGGAAATCAGTCAACTGAAATAATTAGGCTCTAATCTATGGATTTCACATGACTGGGAGTACAGATATGCATCTGTTGGTCACAGATAACTTTTTTTTAAATGGTAGGGGCGTGGATCAGAAAACCAGTCAGTATCTGGTGTGACCACCATTTGCCTCAAGCAGGGCGACACATCTCCTTCGCATAGAGTTCATCAGGCTGTTGATTGTGGCCTGTGGAATGTTGTCCCACTCCTCTTCACTGGCTGTGCGAAGTTGCTGGATATTGGCGGAAACTGGAACACGTTGTCGTACACGTCGATCCAGAGAATCTCAAATATGCTCAATGGGTGACATGTCTGGTGAGTATGCAGGCAATGGAAGAACTGTGACATTTTCAGCTTCCAGGAATTGTATACAGATCCTTGTGACATGGGGCCATGCATTATCATGCTGAAACATGAGGAGATGGCGGTGGATGAATGGCACGACAATGGCCCCAGGAGCTCCTCACGGTATCTCTGTGCATTCAAATGACCACGAATAAAATTCAATTGTGTTCATTGTCCAGCGTGCCAGTGGCTATCAACGGTGAGCATTTGCCCACTGAAGTCGATTACGACACCGAACTGCAGTCAGGTCAAGACCCTGGTGAGGACGACGAGCACAGAGGTGAGCTTCCCGGAGATGGCTTCTGACAGTTTGTGCAGAAATTCTTTGTTTGTGCAAACCCACAGTTTTATCAGCTGTCTGGGTGGCTGGTCTCAGACGATCCCGCAGGTGAAGAAGCCGGATGTGGAGGTCCTGGGCTGGCGTGGTTACACGTGGTCTGCGCTTGTGAGGTCGGTTGGACGTACAGCCAAATTCTCTAAAACAACATTGGAGGTGTCTTATGGTAGAGAAATGAACATTCAATTCTCTGGAAACAGCTCTGGTGGACATTCCTGCAGTCAGCATGCCAATTGTACGCTCCCTCAGAATTTGAGACATCTGTGGCATTCATTGTGTTGTGTGACAAAACTGCACATTTTAGTGTGGCCTTCTATTGTCCCCAGCACAAGGTGCACCTGTGTAATGATCATGCTGGTTAATCAGCTTCTTGATATGCCACACATGTCAGGTGTATGGATTATCTTGGTAAAGGAGAAATGCTCAATAACAGGGATGTAAACAAATGTGCACAACATTTGAGAGAAATGCGTATGGAAAATGTATTTTATTTCCAGCTCATGAAATATGGGACCAACACTTTACATGTTGCGTTTATATTTTTGTTCAGTGTATTTATTCCATACAGTCTTTTTTGTTCATCTTTATCAAGGGTGCCAATCATTTTGGACTTGACTGAATGACCAAAACTGGAGAGACTGGGTCTGGTGAGAAGAAGGAAACAGAAACAGAGATGGAGAGATTTAGGAAGAGAGAAAGAGAGAGAGATGCGGATGCTTGTACAGCATGTATGAATGAGTGTGTGCGTCTATGTGTATTCATCTATGTGTATTAGAGGTCAACCGATTATGCTTTTTCAACGCCGATACCGATATCGATTATTGGAGGACCAAAAAAAGCCGATGCCGATTAATCGGCCGATTTCTTTTATTTATTTGTAATAATGACAATTACAACAATACTGAATGAACACTTATTTTAACTTAATATAATACATCAATAAAAATCAATTTAGCCTCAAAAAAATAATGAAACATGTTCAATTTGGTTTAAATAATGCAAAAACAAAGTGTTGGAGAAGAAAGTAAAAGTGCAATATTTGCCATGTAAGAAAGCTAACGTTTAAGTTCCTTGCTCAGAACATGAGAACATATGAAAGCTGGTGGTTCCTTTTAACATGAGTCTTCAATATTCCCAGGTAAGAAGTTTTAGGTTGTAGTTATTATAGGAATTATAGGACTATTTCTCTCTATACGATTTGTATTTCATATACCTTTGACTATTGGATGTTCTTATAGGCACTTTAGTATTGCCAGTGTAACAGTATAGCTTCCATCCCTCTCCTCGCCGCTACCTGGGCTCGAACCAGGAACACATCGACAACAGCCACCCATGCAGAGCAAGGGGAACAGCAGCGTTACCCATGCAGAGCAAGGGGAACAACTACTCCAAGTCTCAGAGCGAGTGATGTTTGAAATGCTATTAGCGCGCACCCCGCTAACTAGCTAGCCATTTCACATCGGTTACACCAGCCTAATCTCGGAAGTTGATAGGCTTGAAGTCATAAACAGCGCAATGCTTGAAGCATTGCGAAGAGCTGCTGGCAAAACGCACGAAAGAGCTGTTTGAATGAATGCTTACGAGCGTGCTGGTGTCTACCATCGCTCAGTCAGACTGCTCTATCAAATCATAGACTTAATTATAACATAATAAAACACAGAAATACGAGCCTTAGGTCATCCGGAAACTATCATCTCGAAAACAAAACGTTTATTCTATCAGTGAAATACGGAACCGTTCCGTATTTTATCTAACGGGTGGCATCCATAAGTCTAAATATTCCTGTTACATTGCACAACCTTCAATGTTAAGTCATAATTACGTAAAATTCTTGCAAGTTAGTTCGCAATGAGCCAGGCGGCCCAAACTGTTGCATAAACTCTGACTCTGCGTGCAATGAACGCAAGAGAAGTGACAAAATTTCACCTGGTTAATATTGCCTGCTAACCTGGATTTCTTTTAGCTAAATATGCAGGTTTAAAAATATATACTTCTGTGTATTGATTTTAAGAAAGGCATTGATGTTTATGGTTAGGTACACGTTGGAGCAACGACAGTCCTTTTTCACGAATGCACACTGCATCGATTATATGCAACGCAGGACACGCTAGATAAACTAGTAATATCATCAACCATGTGTAGTTATAACTAGTGATTAGGATTGATTGATTGATTGTTTTTTATAAGATAAGTTTAATGCTAGCTAGCAACTTACCTTGGCTTCTTACTGCATTCGCGTAACAGGCGGGCTCCTCGTGAGGCAGGTGGTTAGAGTGTTGGACTAGTTAACCGTAAGGTTGCAAGATTGAATCCCTGAGCTGACAAGGTAAAAATCTGTCGTTCTGCCCCTGAACAAGGCAGTTAACCCACCGTTCCTAGGCCGTCATTGAAAATAAGAATGTGTTCTTAACTGACTTGCCTAGTTAAATAAAGGTATAGAAATTGTAAAAAAAATTTAACGGCAAAATCGGCGTCCAAAATTATCGATTTCCGATTGTTATGAAAACTTGAAATCAGCCCTAATTAATCAGCCATTCCGATTAATCGGTCGACCTCTAATGTGTATGTCTATTTACAGTACAGTACCTGTCATTGGAGGCCAGCAGTAGCTTCTGTACGTCAACATCTTGCTTTTTCAGCTTGCCGAATGATAATTGGAGCTTTGAGGAGCCCCGCCCCTCCATACTGACACTGATGTATCCAGCCTTGGCATCCAGCTTCCCACTCAGGTTGTCTCCAAACCTCCCCTCATAGGACAGGAAGTCTGATTCAGATACGTCTGAGAGAGTACAGAGACAAGTGCCGTATGAAGACAGACAGATAGAGTAGGAGTCAGAGAGGTAATGTATGTTAGTTATGAATGGCTATATATTTTAGACAGTTGTGTGTGGGGAAAAAGATGAGATGTACAGTTTGTGAGATGTATATGAGGAGTAACCATGGCCCTACTTTACCTGGAGTGAGTTCTTTGTCTCCTAGCAACAGGTGACTGAGTGTGAAGTCAGAGGGCAGGTACTTGGGCCGTTGCCAGAACCAGAAACGGTTGCGCTTGACAACCAGCGCCATGGGAACCAACTTGTCTGAGTCATTAAGGCGGGAGACGGAGATCAGGGTTCCATCTGGGTCGATCTGACGAACAAATTTTGCAGTTGCCTTGGCAAACATCACCTATGAAGGGGCGGGGCCCAACACCTGGAGGAAGGCAGAGTCACAGTAACACTGGAGTAAGATGAAGTTGCCCCTGGCTCATCTATATCTCCCGCCTGCGTCCCTATTCCCTACCAAAATGAATCATACAAAGGTTTTTATGACTGCTGTTTTTTTTGTGATCTCCAAATCTCATACTGTATTTCCCCAAATTTCCCCTTAGAATTCCCCTTCAGATGTGTAGCAGGTGCATGTGTGTGTTGTCCTACTATGTCACTGTCAACCAACAGTGTGTTCAAACATAGATCATAGTACTGTATGACTCACTGATTGGACAAGAGGGAAGTCCCCTGAGTGTTAACACCATTAACAACAACACGCCATCCCCTAACTCCATCCCTCGCCCTCCACATTCTAGCAGCTCAGTTTTCAAAGTATAAATATTTAAAGCAATCTAGAGGGAGAGCAGGGGAGAGAAAGGGGGAAAGAGAGGGAGGAGAGCGAGAAAACAGGGAGAGAAAAGAGGGAGGAGAAAGAGAGAGAAAGAGAGATGAAGAGAAGTGTGGAATACTTAAAATAAACAAGGGGAAAAACATGCAGGATAGGAGAAGGAATGAATAATGACTAGAGAGGCAAAGACTGTTTAGGGAGAGAGATCAAGAGAGAGGAGAGAGCGGGGAGGGATCAAGAGAGACATGAGGGGAAGGTAGATATCAGTAAACAGATATGGAAACGTGTAATCACAACACCGCCTTCCTTTCAGTCCCTCAAACCACTGACTATAACTCTACCCTGAATACAGGTTCTTTCAGTGTATTGGCTCATATAGCGGGCAGGAAAATCCCAATTTGGTAAATAGAGGACCTCCTCCCCATCTCTTATACTGCCCACCCACCCACTACATAATCACTAGCACGCTCTTCTGCGCAATAAGCAAATAACGCATGACTCGGATTAGGAATTCCAATAAAAAGTTCATCATTGCTGTTATTGACAGAAAGCCATCACTAACAGCAGTAAACAAAAGGTATATAAAAGCAATGTGAATTTTGAGGTTACAAATGTAACCGGTGGGAAATGGCTAGCTAGTTAGCGGGTGCGTACTAATAGCGTTTCAATCGGTGATGTTACTCGCTGAGACCTTGAAGTAGTTGTTTCCTTTGCTCTGCATTGGCCGTTGCTTTTGTGGAGCCATGGGTAACCGTGCTTCGATCATGACTGTTGTCGATGTGTGCAGAAGGTCCCTGGGGCGAGGCGAGGGACGGAAGCTACACTGTTACTCAATGATATGTGGCGCCAGGGGGGAAATAAATACATGATCCAAGACGTTTTATTTCATATATGCTGTGAGGTTTCAATAATGTGGGAAGAGAAGTCTGTAAAACACAAACACTATAATTTATTTAAAAAAAGGTTTTCATTGGGCAGGCTATTTAACACAAAAAAACACAGGTTTATTATTAGCCTACCTTTTCGTAGTCTGGATTGATAACAGGAATCGCGTGTAGCGCCTCCAAAAAAGCACCAGTCCCGTGGCCTGTCACTTCTGGAATGTCGGTTCTGACACGCGTAAAACTCACCGTAGTCACTCCAAACAGCAGCGCAAGAAAATGTAAAACTATCTAAATTCCCTGTTCTTATCAATTTACATTTAAACTGTTGTACTCCGTTATACAGATAGTAGACTATTGATAATAACCCCGCTACTTTATGGATTATATTACATTATGTTGAAATGAGTGCCGCTACACACCCACAACGACACTATAGGCTGTCCAAAGATTTTTATGGTATCGACTGGAGCAGAGAGTTATCAGTCAGACAGAGTGGGTTGGGTCCTACTTCTGTAAACGGGGGACAGCGGACTTTGCTGCCACCACACCCCCACATTCTGGGGGTTGTACGGGGGTAATTGCTATCATATGAGCAGTGTGTGTGTGCGTGTGTGTACTTTTCTGACAAGCGCGGACTTGCCCCTCGTCATTGATTCATTCCATATATTTGAACCGGTATAAATGTATTTAGAGCATAATATGACTATTATTCAACAAGCTGGATAAGAGGTCACCATGAGCGGTGAAAGACTGTGTGCGTGTGTTGGTTATGCATTAGAGGAAGCAATGGTTGTACCAGACTTTAAGAGGGCAGTAGTGGTTGAACATAGGGATTTAGTGTGAGGGAATGTAGACCTACTCTGTGCTGTAAATGCTATAGCCTAATATTGTGCCCATGTCAATGTGACAATGACGAAATCTTGAGTTTTCCCCCCAAACATGGGCACACACAGTCCTGACTTAACACACATCAAGTCAAGTGAATTCCACAGTGTTTCTCAAATCAGGATTTGTCCATTACATAATGGGAACCCAAGCATAACTTCTTCTTTGTACTATGACTTTAAATATGAGGGAAGTCGAGCCTTATTCTGTTTTCAGAGTGGGAAGAACACTTTTTACAACAGTGTCATAACGTCGACAATAAAATGTATATTTTCCAGTTATATTGACCATGTGAACGTCAGAGAACAGTGTGTTATTGTGAAAGTGTGTGTGCCTGTTGTGCACAGAAATAGGTCAATAGCCTATCTCTAGATCTCAATGACCACACCCTTCCCTCCCGTGACCCAATCACCACCAATAACCACTTATCACCAACATACTGTACACTGCCTTCTGAAAATATTCAGACCACTTGACTTTTCCCACATTTTGTTAAGTTACAGCCTTATTCTAAAATTTATGAAATTGTTTTTTCCTCTCATCAATCTACACACAATGACAAAGCAAAAAAAAGTGTTTTTTAATTTTTTGCAATAAATAAATACGGAAATATTACATTTACATATGTATTCAGACCCTGTACTATGGCAGCGATTGTAGCTTCGAGTCTTCTTGGGTATGTCGCTACAAGCTTGGCACACCTGTATTTGGGGAGTTTCTCCCATTCTTCTCTGCAGAACTTCTCAAGCTCTGTCAGCTTGGATGGTAGCGTCGCTGCACAGCTATTTTCAGAGATGTTCGATCAGGAATGTCTGGGCTCTGGCTGGGCCACTCAAGGATATTCAGAGACTTGTACCGAAGCCACTCATGTGTTCTCTTGGCTGTGTGCTTAACGTCGTTGTAATGCTGGAAGGTGAATCTTCGCCCCAGTCTGAGGCCCTGAGCACTCTGGAGTAGGTTTTCATCAAGGATCTCTCTGTAATTTGCTCCGTTCATCTTTGCCTCAATCCTGACTAGTCTCCCAGTCCCTGCCGCTGAAAAACATAACCACAGCATGACGCTGCCACCACCATGCTTCACCGTAGGGATGGTGCCTGGTTTCCTCCAGATGTGACGCTTGTTATTCAGGCCAAAGAGTTCAATCTTGGTTTCATCACACCAGAGAATCTTGTTTTTCATGGTCTGAGAGTCCTTTAGGTGCATTTGGCAAACTCCAAGCGGGCTGTCATGAGCCTTTTACTGAGGAGTGGCTTCTGTCTGGCCCCTCTACCATAAAGGCCTGATTGTTGGAGTGCTGCAGAGATGGTTGTCCTTCTGGAAGGTTCTCCCATCTCCACAGAGGAACTCTGGAGCTCTGTCAGAGTGACCATCGTATTCTTGGTCACCTCCCTAACCAAGGCCCTTCTCCCCCGAGTGCACAGTTTGGCCGGGCAGCCAGCTCTAGGAAGAGTCTTGGTGGTTCCAAACTTCTTCCATCTAAGAATGAAGGAGGCCACTGTGTTCTTGGGGACCTTCAATGCTGCAGAAATGTTATGGTACCCTTCCCCAGATCTGTGCCTCGACACAATCTTGTATCGGAGCTCTACGGACAATTCCTTCGACCTCATGGTTTTTGCTCTGACATGCACTGTCAACTGTGGGACCTTATATATACAGGTTTGTGCCTTTCCAAATCATGTCCAATCAATTGACTCCAATTAAGTTGAAGAAACATCAAGGATGATCAATGGAAACAGAATGCACCTGAGCTCAATTTTGAGTCTCATAGCAAAAGGTCTGAATACTTATGTAAATCAAGTATGTCTGTTTTTAAATTTTAATAAAACAATTTCTCAAAATCTGTTTTTTCACTTTGTCATTATGGGGTATTGTGTGTAGATTGATGAGAAAACATTTTTTTAAATGCATTTTAGAATAAGGCTGTAATGTCACAAAATGTTGAAAAAAGTGTTTGACTTTCCAAATACACTGTACATCAGTGGTGTAAAGTACACATGTTAGTAAAGTACACAAAAAGTACACACGTGTATGCATGTGTCTGTGCCTATGTTTGTGTTGCTTCACAGTCTTGCTTAGGGGGACAGAAAATGGTCTAATTCACACACTTATTAAGAGAACATCCCTGGTCATCCCTAATGACTCTGATCTGGCGGACTCACTCAACACAAATGCTTCGTTTGTAAGTTATGTCTGAGTGTTGGAGGGTGACCCTGGCTATCCGTGAAAAACAAAGAAAGGGATTGTGCGGTCTGGTTTGCTTAATATAAGGAATTTTTATTATTCGTACTTTAACTTTTGATACTTAAGTATATTTAAACCCAAATACTTTGAAGTTTATTCAAGTAGTATTTTACTGGGTGACTATCACTAGAGTAATTTTCTATTAAAAAAGGCATCTTTACTTTTATTCAAGTATGACTATTGGGTACTTTTTCCACCACTGCTGTACATTCCCAGTGTTTAATTTGTAACTCCAGAGGTGCAGGAACAAAATGTGGGCACGAGAGGGGGTGGGGGAGTTCTGAGAAACCGAAACGCATAAATAAAAAAGACAGAAAACAAATGCACCTTAATAAAGCGTTGCATGCATATCATCGCATTCGCGTAGTCACATAGTGCCTCTGCTGTATTGCTCTAACAGAAGTTGCACACATTGGGAAAAATGTGGCCACTTATAAACGCATAGAAATGTGGCCTTTTATAAACGTATTTCATGCAATTCTACGTCATTTTACACGACTGGAGACTTTGGCATAATCTTTTTTAATACAGCACAAATGATCGAAATGGCAGGCCACTTTGACACTGAAACTGAGATCAATAAAAATGACCTTGTCCTGAATCCATCAATAGTCTAGGTGTGGAGAGACGCATATTGTAGGCTACAATGCGGAGGAAATTGTCTTAAAAATGCTTTCCAGTTTCACTGACTCACACAATGACGTTCAGTTCACTCGCTGGTGGTGATGCGCTCGTGCCAAAAGCCTGTCTCGCTCTTGTTTTACTTGAAGAAAATATTTGGAAGTTGATCAAATATGTTGGTAGCCTACAGCATAGTCTCTTCTATATTCAGCAGGAGCCATTTGCTATCCAGTCGGTGTTTTCCCTCGATTGTATTTGAAATATTGCGAAAAGCCTGTTTTGCCTGCATGCTGTTTGTTCACTGACATATTTGCCACGCATTCCCGACTGTAGGCCATTCCTTGTTATTGGGCTACAATCCACAAGAAGCTATTTATCCTCTGCAGCTAAATGATAGGCCTTCTCGTGGTGGAGTAGGATATTCTGAATGATTTCATTCATTTCTGGACAGTAATTCTTTAACTTTGTCAAATGTATTTAAATTATTCAGGGGTGCTGTTCGAGTGGCAATGACTCTATAAGGAAATAAATGATAGTGCAACGCTGGAGGGAAGAGAGTAGCAGGCTCATGTCTATCAGAGCAGAGAGATGAGAGTAGCAGGCTCATGTCTAACAGAGCAGAGAGATGAGAGTAGCAGGCTCATGTCTATCAGAGCAGAGAGATGAGAGTAGCAGGCTCGTCTATCAGAGCAGAGAGATGAGAGTAGCAGGTGCATGTCTATCAGAGCAGAGAAATGAGAGTAGCAGGTGCATGTCTATCAGAGCAGAGATGAGAGTAGCAGGCTCATGTCTATCAGAGCAGAGAGATGAGAGTAGCAGGCTCGTCTATCAGAGCAGAGAGATGAGAGTAGCAGGCTCATGTCTATCAGAGCAGAGAGATGAGAGTAGCAGGCTCGTCTATCAGAGCAGAGAGATGAGAGTAGCAGGCTCATGTCTATCAGAGATGAGAGTAGCAGGCTCATGTCTATCAGAGCAGAGAGATGAGAGTAGCAGGCTCATGTCTATCAGAGCAGAGAGATGAGAGTAGCAGGCTCATGTCTATCAGAGCAGAGGGAAGAGAGTAGCAGGCTCATGTCTATCAGAGCAGAGAGATGAGAGTAGCAGGCTCATGTCTATCAGAGCAGAGAGATGAAAGTAACAGGCTCATGTCTATCAGAGCAGAGAGATGAGAGTAGCAGGCTCATGTCTATCAGAGCAGAGGGAAGAGAGTAGCAGGCTCATGTCTATCAGAGCAGATATGAGAGTAGCAGGCTCGTCTATCAGAGCAGAGAGATGAGAGTTGCAGGCTCATGTCTATCAGAGCAGAGATGAGAGTAGCAGGCTCATGTCTATCAGAGCAGAGAGATGAGAGTATCAGGCTCATGTCTATCAGAGCAGAGAGATGAGAGTAGCAGGCTCATGTCTATCAGAGCAGAGAGATGAGAGTAGCAGGCTCATGTCTATCAGAGCAGAGATGAGAGTAACAGGCTCGTCTATCAGAGCAGAGAGATGAGAGTAGCAGGCTCATGTCTATCAGAGCAGAGAGATGAGAGTAGCAGGCTCATGTCTATCAGAGCAGAGAGAGGAGAGTTCCAGGCTCATGTCTATCAGAGCAGAGATGAGAGTAGCAGGCTCATGTCTATCAGAGCAGAGATGAGAGTAGCAGGCTCATGTCTATTAGAGCAGAGATGAGAGTAGCAGGCTCATGTCTATCAGAGCAGAGATGAGAGTAGCAGGCTCATGTCTATCAGAGCAGAGATGAGAGTAGCAGGCTCGTCTATCAGAGCAGAGAGATGAGAGTAGCAGGCTCCTGTCTATCAGAGCAGAGATGAGAGTAGCAGGCTCATGTCTATCAGAGCAGAGAGATGAGAGTAGCAGGCTCCTGTCTATCAGAGCAGAGATGAGAGTAGCAGGCTCATGTCTATCAGAGCAGAGAGATGAGAGTAGCAGGCTCATGTCTATCAGAGCAGAGAGATGAGAGTAGCAGGCTCATGTCTATCAGAGCAGAGATGAGAGTAACAGGCTCGTCTATCAGAGCAGAGAGATGAGAGTAGCAGGCTCATGTCTATCAGAGCAGAGAGATGAGAGTAGCAGGCTCATGTCTATCAGAGCAGAGAGATGAGAGTTCCAGGCTCATGTCTATCAGAGCAGAGATGAGAGTAGCAGGCTCATGTCTATCAGAGCAGAGATGAGAGTAGCAGGCTCATGTCTATTAGAGCAGAGATGAGAGTAGCAGGCTCATGTCTATCAGAGCAGAGATGAGAGTAGCAGGCTCGTCTATCAGAGCAGAGAGATGAGAGTAGCAGGCTCCTGTCTATCAGAGCAGAGATGAGAGTAGCAGGCTCATGTCTATCAGAGCAGAGAGATGAGAGTAGCAGGCTCCTGTCTATCAGAGCAGAGATGAGAGTAGCAGGCTCATGTCTATCAGAGCAGAGATGAGAGTAGCAGGCTCATGTCTATCAGAGCAGATATGAGAGTAGCAGGCTCATGTCTATCAGAGCAGAGATGAGAGTAGCAGGCTCATGTCTATCAGAGCAGAGATGAGAGTAGCAGGCTCATGTCTATCAGAGCAGAGATGAGAGTAGCAGGCTTGTCTATCAGAGCAGAGAGATGAGAGTAGCAGGCTCATGTCTATCAGAGCAGAGAGATGAGAGTAGCAGGCTCATGTCTAACAGAGCAGAGAGATGAGAGTAGCAGGCTCATGTCTATCAGAGCAGAGGGAAGAGAGTAGCAGGCTCATGTCTATCAGAGCAGAGAGATGAGAGTCGCAGGCTCATGTCTATCAGAGCAGAGAGATGAGAGTAGCAGGCTCATGTCTATCAGAGCAGAGAGATGAGAGTAGCAGGCTCATGTCTATCAGAGCAGAGAGATGAGAGTAGCAGGCTCATGTCTATCAGAGCAGAGATGAGAGTAGCAGGCTCATGTCTATCAGAGCAGAGATGAGAGTAGCAGGCTCATGTCTATCAGAGCAGAGATGAGAGTAGCAGGCTCGTCTATCAGAGCAGAGAGATGAGAGTAGCAGGCTCATGTCTATCAGAGCAGCGAGATGAGAGTAGCAGGCTCATGTCTATCAGAGCAGAGATGAGAGTAGCAGGCTCCTGTCTATCAGAGCAGAGATGAGAGTAGCAGGCTCATGTCTATCAGAGCAGAGATGAGAGTAGCAGGCTCATGTCTATCAGAGCAGAGATGAGAGTAGCAGGCTCATGTCTATCAGAGCAGATATGAGAGTAGCAGGCTCATGTCTATCAGAGCAGAGATGAGAGTAGCAGGCTCATGTCTATCAGAGCAGAGATGAGAGTAGCAGGCTCATGTCTATCAGAGCAGAGATGAGAGTAGCAGGCTTGTCTATCAGAGCAGAGAGATGAGAGTAGCAGGCTCATGTCTATCAGAGCAGAGAGATGAGAGTAGCAGGCTCATGTCTAACAGAGCAGAGAGATGAGAGTAGCAGGCTCATGTCTATCAGAGCAGAGGGAAGAGAGTAGCAGGCTCATGTCTATCAGAGCAGAGAGATGAGAGTAGCAGGCTCATGTCTATCAGAGCAGAGAGATGAGAGTAGCAGGCTCATGTCTATCAGAGCAGAGGGATGAGAGTAGCAGGCTCATGTCTATCAGAGCAGAGAGATGAGAGTAGCAGGCTCATGTCTATCAGAGCAGAGATGAGAGTAGCAGGCTCATGTCTATCAGAGCAGAGAGATGAGAGTAGCAGGCTCATGTCTATCAGAGCAGAGATGAGAGTAGCAGGCTCGTCTATCAGAGCAGAGAGATGAGAGTAGCAGGCTCATGTCTATCAGAGCAGCGAGATGAGAGTAGCAGGCTCATGTCTATCAGAGCAGAGATGAGAGTAGCAGGCTCCTGTCTATCAGAGCAGAGATGAGAGTAGCAGGCTCGTCTATCAGAGCAGAGAGATGAGAGTAGCAGGCTCATGTCTATCAGAGCAGAGGGATGAGAGTAGCAGGTGCATGTCTATCAGAGCAGAGAGATGAGAGTAGCAGGTGCATGTCTATCAGAGCAGAGATGAGAGTAGCAGGCTCATGTCTATCAGAGCAGAGAGATGAGAGTAGCAGGCTCGTCTATCAGAGCAGAGAGATGAGAGTAGCAGGCTCGTCTATCAGAGCAGAGAGATGAGAGTAGCAGGCTCATGTCTTTCAGAGATGAGAGTAGCAGGCTCATGTCTATCAGAGTAGAGAGATGAGAGTAGCAGGCTCGTCTATCAGAGCAGAGAGATGAGAGTAGCAGGCTCATGTCTATCAGAGATGAGAGTAGCAGGCTCATGTCTATCAGAGCAGAGAGATGAGAGTAGCAGGCTCATGTCTATCAGAGCAGAGAGATGAGAGTAGCAGGCTCATGTCTATCAGAGCAGAGGGAAGAGAGTAGCAGGCTCATGTCTATCAGAGCAGAGAGATGAGAGTAGCAGGCTCATGTCTATCAGAGCAGAGAGATGAGAGTAGCAGGCTCATGTCTATCAGAGCAGAGGGAAGAGAGTAGCAGGCTCATGTCTATCAGAGCAGAGATGAGAGTAGCAGGCTCGTCTATCAGAGCAGAGAGATGAGAGTTGCAGGCTCATGTCTATCAGAGCAGAGATGAGAGTAGCAGGCTCATGTCTATCAGAGCAGAGAGATGAGAGTATCAGGCTCATGTCTATCAGAGCAGAGAGATGAGAGTAGCAGGCTCATGTCTATCAGAGCAGAGAGATGAGAGTAGCAGGCTCATGTCTATCAGAGCAGAGAGATGAGAGTAGCAGGCTCATGTCTATCAGAGCAGAGAGATGAGAGTTCCAGGCTCATGTCTATCAGAGCAGAGATGAGAGTAGCAGGCTCATGTCTATCAGAGCAGAGATGAGAGTAGCAGGCTCATGTCTATCAGAGCAGAGATGAGAGTAGCAGGCTCATGTCTATCAGAGCAGAGATGAGAGTAGCAGGCTTGTCTATCAGAGCAGAGAGATGAGAGTAGCAGGCTCATGTCTATCAGAGCAGAGAGATGAGAGTAGCAGGCTCATGTCTAACAGAGCAGAGAGATGAGAGTAGCAGGCTCATGTCTATCAGAGCAGAGGGAAGAGAGTAGCAGGCTCATGTCTATCAGAGCAGAGAGATGAGAGTAGCAGGCTCATGTCTATCAGAGCAGAGAGATGAGAGTAGCAGGCTCATGTCTATCAGAGCAGAGAGATGAGAGTAGCAGGCTCATGTCTATCAGAGCAGAGAGATGAGAGTAGCAGGCTCATGTCTATCAGAGCAGAGATGAGAGTAGCAGGCTCATGTCTATCAGAGCAGAGAGATGAGAGTAGCAGGCTCATGTCTATCAGAGCAGAGATGAGAGTAGCAGGCTCGTCTATCAGAGCAGAGAGATGAGAGTAGCAGGCTCATGTCTATCAGAGCAGCGAGATGAGAGTAGCAGGCTCATGTCTATCAGAGCAGAGATGAGAGTAGCAGGCTCCTGTCTATCAGAGCAGAGATGAGAGTAGCAGGCTCGTCTATCAGAGCAGAGAGATGAGAGTAGCAGGCTCATGTCTATCAGAGCAGAGAGATGAGAGTAGCAGGTGCATGTCTATCAGAGCAGAGAGATGAGAGTAGCAGGTGCATGTCTATCAGAGCAGAGATGAGAGTAGCAGGCTCATGTCTATCAGAGCAGAGAGATGAGAGTAGCAGGCTCGTCTATCAGAGCAGAGAGATGAGAGTAGCAGGCTCGTCTATCAGAGCAGAGAGATGAGAGTAGCAGGCTCATGTCTTTCAGAGATGAGAGTAGCAGGCTCATGTCTATCAGAGTAGAGAGATGAGAGTAGCAGGCTCGTCTATCAGAGCAGAGAGATGAGAGTAGCAGGCTCATGTCTATCAGAGATGAGAGTAGCAGGCTCATGTCTATCAGAGCAGAGAGATGAGAGTAGCAGGCTCATGTCTATCAGAGCAGAGAGATGAGAGTAGCAGGCTCATGTCTATCAGAGCAGAGGGAAGAGAGTAGCAGGCTCATGTCTATCAGAGCAGAGAGATGAGAGTAGCAGGCTCATGTCTATCAGAGCAGAGAGATGAGAGTAGCAGGCTCATGTCTATCAGAGCAGAGGGAAGAGAGTAGCAGGCTCATGTCTATCAGAGCAGAGATGAGAGTAGCAGGCTCGTCTATCAGAGCAGAGAGATGAGAGTTGCAGGCTCATGTCTATCAGAGCAGAGATGAGAGTAGCAGGCTCATGTCTATCAGAGCAGAGAGATGAGAGTAGCAGGCTCATGTCTATCAGAGCAGAGAGATGAGAGTAGCAGGCTCATGTCTATCAGAGCAGAGAGATGAGAGTTCCAGGCTCATGTCTATCAGAGCAGAGATGAGAGTAGCAGGCTCATGTCTATCAGAGCAGAGATGAGAGTAGCAGGCTCATGTCTATCAGAGCAGAGATGAGAGTAGCAGGCTCATGTCTATCAGAGCAGAGATGAGAGTAGCAGGCTCGTCTATCAGAGCAGAGAGATGAGAGTAGCAGGCTCCTGTCTATCAGAGCAGAGATGAGAGTAGCAGGCTCATGTCTATCAGAGCAGAGAGAGGAGAGTAGCAGGCTCCTGTCTATCAGAGCAGAGATGAGAGTAGCAGGCTCATGTCTATCAGAGCAGAGATGAGAGTATCAGGCTCATGTCTATCAGAGCAGAGATGAGAGTAGCAGGCTCATGTCTATCAGAGCAGAGATGAGAGTAGCAGGCTCATGTCTATCAGAGCAGAGATGAGAGTAGCAGGCTCATGTCTATCAGAGCAGAGAGATGAGAGTAGCAGGCTCATGTCTATCAGAGCAGAGATGAGAGTAGCAGGCTCATGTCTATCAGAGCAGAGATGAGAGTAGCAGGCTCGTCTATCAGAGCAGAGAGATGAGAGTAGCAGGCTCATGTCTATCAGAGCAGAGAGATGAGAGTAGCAGGCTCGTCTATCAGAGCAGAGAGATGAGAGTAGCAGGCTCCTGTCTATCAGAGCAGAGATGAGAGTTCCAGGCTCATGTCTATCAGAGCAGAGATGAGAGTAGCAGGCTCATGTCTATCAGAGCAGAGATGAGAGTAGCAGGCTCATGTCTATCAGAGCAGAGATGAGAGTAGCAGGCTCGTCTATCAGAGCAGAGAGATGAGAGTAGCAGGCTCATGTCTATCAGAGCAGAGATGAGAGTAGCAGGCTCATGTCTATCAGAGCAGAGATGAGAGTAGCAGGCTCATGTCTATCAGAGCAGAGATGAGAGTAGCAGGCTCATGTCTATCAGAGCAGAGAGATGAGAGTAGCAGGCTCATGTCTATCAGAGCAGAGATGAGAGTAGCAGGCTCATGTCTATCAGAGCAGAGAGATGAGAGTAGCAGGCTCATGTCTATCAGAGCAGAGATGAGAGTAGCAGGCTCATGTCTATCAGAGCAGAGAGATGAGAGTAGCAGGCTCATGTCTATCAGAGCAGAGAGATGAGAGTAGCAGGCTCATGTCTATCAGAGCAGAGAGATGAGAGTAGCAGGCTCCTGTCTATCAGAGCAGAGAGATCTTAGAAAGTTAATCTCATTCTATTTACTTGAGAGATACAGGCGTGCTTCTCACACAGCCACGGTCACTAGTTGGTCTCACACATACAGTAGGTTACAATGTTGTGCAAACCATAAACTCGAGCTGGACCAACCCCAATCAGCTGTTAGAATATAGGCCCAGGCTGAAAATCTACTTTTTCACATTGTTTTTTTTGTGGGGGCAGGAGAATTAACGAAGAGGCAACTCTAATGAACTTTGATTGCTTTTATTAGAATTTGTACATTGAAAATAATTGTTCATGCCATGAGAGTAACCGGATCTGACCAAATACACGTAGGTTCCGGAACAAAATTTGTCTCAAATTAAGCATTGTACATGCCAAACGAACACATGACCACACACACAAAGTTGTCATTCTGACTCTAGTATAACAGTTCCACTGTTTTATTGTTCATCTTCATAGATAATGCTCTATTACTTTACTGATATACAGTACATATAATCTTATCACGGGGCAGCACACAGGCATTAACACTCAGTCTTATGAATTTCCATGTGGCCTTATTTCATAAGTTCTGTCAGCCAATGGTTGAGGAGTTAAGACAGTCTGTATTGTGATTGGACAGAATCGTACAGTAAAGTGTTTGACCTTTAGAAAAAGTACAATCTCCTAGTTACAAGACTCCATCGGTGTGCTTCTTTAGACTACATTAATAAGAGTGGTATGACATCATAAAAGTGCAATGAGGCACTTTAACTCACCAACTGTGAGTGAGGATTTGCATAATCATCTACAGCAGGTTTTCCTGAGTAGTAAATCATTCCATATTATAAACTGGGTGGTTTGAGCCCTGAATGCTGATTGGCTGAAAGCTGTGGTATATTAGACTGTATACCATGGGTATGACAAAAAAAAAAGGAAGTTTTTACTGTTCTGATTACATTGGTAAGCAGTTTATAATAATAATAATAATAATAATAAGGTACCTTGGGGGTTTGCGGTATATGGTCAATATACCCCGGCTAATTGCTGTATCCAGGCACTCCGCGTAGCCGTGGTATGTTGACCATATACCACACCTCGGGCCTTATTGCTCAATTAAGACACTTTGGTGGCTGGACTGCATCCGTACTAAAGTGACAGCATAAAATATACATTTGACAAATATACCGAGAAAAGGATGACATTGAAAGAAGATAGACTAAAGTAATGACAAAAACAAAACAGGAAGCTCTTTTCTTTTAAACACAGAGTCAAGTGAAAACTCCGTCTTAAGTTAGCTCCGTCTCCACCTACAGAAGCAGGAAGCCCAAATTTGGCCGTGGGCCCTGACACTCAGCGGTCCATAGTCAACAGGACAGAGTGTTGTCCCCAAGTGCTGACCTAAGGTCAGTTTTGAGTTTTCCCTGTATTGGTTAAGGTTTGTTGTAGGCGAGAATAATCTGACCCTAGATGCTCCCATGGGGTCACAGGGTTATAGGTAAGGTCAGAGGTCACCACAGCACAGGGAAGTCCTCTCTGCTGAACCTGGGGTTCTTCCGCTGCTCCCAGTATATATTAGAGCTCAGCCACGTGTCATCCTTTGATTTCCTGATAAATAAACAAAACAATAGTCACACAACACATATGTCATAATGCGCCCAGGGAGGCAGGTAGCCTAGCGGTTAACAACATTGGGCCAGTAACCGAAAGTTCATTGGTTCGAATCCCTGAGACAACTAAGTGAAAACTCAGTCAATGTGCCCTTGAACAAGGCACTTAACCCTAATTAAGACAGTCTGTAAATCGCTCTGGATAAGAGAGTCTGGTAAATTACTCAAATGTAAAAATGATAACTGTATAACCCTAACCCCCAGTACAACCTAAAAAGTAAAATTGAAATCTCCTGAATCCACTGAGAACAACTGTTAATGGTGTTGTTTTGACCAGTCAGACACTGAGGCTAATGGAGTGCTATACACACCAGTGACAGTGTGGTAAGTTCTATAGACAGACGCCATTCCGTCAGACCTTTTCCATATTGTATAGGATACTATGCAGCTAAGAAGGAAGACTGACTTGTTCTGTGTTCGAGGCCAAATGTGCGACCAATGAACTCCCTTGTCTGCTAAAGTCAGACAGAAAGAGACACACACGGTTGCGTACTTGAAGAAGCGTGGTTTGTGTGTCACATTGTTCTCCTCCAGGACTTTCCTCCTCCCCCTCTGGAGCTCCTCTATCCTCCGTTTCTGCTCCTCAGCCCCCTCAACGTTCCCTTCTTCCAAACACCTGAAAGAGCATGAGTGAGTGAGTGAGTGAGTGAGTGAAGAGCGAGAGAGAGAGAGAGCATGAGAAAAAGCATGAGAAAGATCATGAGAGAGATAGTCCCGGGTGTGTCGTACCTCTGGTCGAGCCGGAAGCGTGTGTCTGTGGGGGGTAGGAGGGGCTTCAGGGCGGCGTCAAGCTCATTCAGCTCTACAGCAAACTGAGTGAAGCCATAGTACTGGTCCTGGTCCACAGGCATGGGGTCTACACAAACACACACACACTATAATATTACACAAAAAAATGTCAACTCTTATGGCCAGGACAACATATCAAGGACAACATATCAAGCTATAATATTTACTGTAGGGTTGAGTTTTGATGGACAGTCCAAAGAGCCAGTCACTCACTTGCTCTCCAGATGCAAATAGCAGAAGGTGGGACTCCTTGGTACACGCCCTCGTGCCATTTGCCAAAGAAGGAGTGGATGACACGCCCCCCTGTGTCCGTGACCATGCCCTCTATCTCGTTAACCGTTGAGCTCCACGATCTCGCCTGTGGGTTAAATACGCAAAACGTATTAATAATAAACTAATTAATTAACAAACCAAGGACACAAAATGTCAGGTCAATTTGAAACTGTCAAACTCTGTTAAATCATGTTATAAATGATTTAATAAAAAGTCTTCTATTCTATATCTAACACATGAATCCATCCACCACTCATCAGCTTTCCAAGAAAAAATGTCTCCAGGATGCTGTTCCTCCTGTCCCTCAGCAGATGGTGCTGTTACACCTAGGGGTTCATATGTGTTGCCCAATTAACATGTTAGGTTACGTCTCAAATAAGCCCCTATTCCCTATAGAGCGCACTACTCTTGACCAGAGCCCTATGGGTAGTAGTGCATTATATACGAAATAGGGTTCCATTTGGGACACAACCTCAGTGTAGCTGTGTGCACACAGGTATGGGCTTCACTGTATATAGTCCCTCTCCTCACCTTGACGAAAGTCACTTTACACTGGCAGTCGTCACTGCTGGTGTTTTTGATTGACATCTCTCCGTAGTGTTCTATCCAGCGCTGGCCACTCAGGATGTTGTGGATGCAGGAAGTTACCTTGTTCCACTCATAGTGGTCCCCAAACCTGAGGATGACAAACACACCTGTCACGTGACACCACCCACCCCTCTTTCACATCACACGACACCAGACCTGTCACATCACACGACACCAGACCTGTCACGCCACACGATACCAGACCTGTCACATCCCACGACACCAGACCTGTCACACAACCCTTTACCACGCCACCACCCCACTCTCTTCTGCATGAAAGCAGTTATTTGATGCACACACACGTCCGTAGCAGTGGAGGCTGCTGAAGGGAGGACGGCTCATAATAATGTCTGGAATGGAGTCAATGGAATGGTATCAACCACATGGAAACCACATCTTTGATACCATTCCATTTACTCCATTCCAGACATTATTACGAAGCGTCCTCCCCTCAGCAGCCTCCACTGGTGCACACCTCCACTGGTGCACACCTCCACTGGTGCGCACGCCCCCCCCCCCCCCCCCACACACACACACACACACACACACACACACACACACACACACACACACACACACACACACACACACACAAACTCTATAGATCAAAGAGACTCACGCTGGCAGGGTCACATGAGTGGTTCCAATGCGAACAATCTCCATGGATTTCCCCCAGAACTTATTCTTCCACTGGACATCTGAGAGGGAGACAGAGAGGAGGCAGACAGATGTAAGTAGGTCGGTGGGGGAGGTAACCCTCACAGTAACAATCCCAAATAGAGCAAAAAGGTGGTGAAATGTTTACCTTGCCAAAAAGTGAAGTTGTTAGAGTCACAGTGACATGCTGACACAGGTGGGTGATGGCTCACCTAAGGACAGGGGGTACAAAGTAACTGACAATGTAATGACAGTCATCCTACACAATGGTTGTGTCCTCAATAGCACCCTATATAGTGCAGTCATTTTGACAAGAACACTGTGGCTCCTGGTCAAAGGTTGTAGACTGAATGGGAATAGGTTGTAATTTGGAACAGAAAATTAATTAGCCCAGTGGTTCTTGGTTTACTGTATGCGAGTGACGTTAACTTGTTCCTGTTTACCTGTTCTGCTATGAACCGGAAACCCTTGTCAGGTCTGTCACACTCGTAGGTCTCTCCTAGGACGGGGTTAAAGGGTTTACTTCCTGCCCGGTGGTAACTGGAGGCGTACGCAGACACCGCAAACGTCGCCACATACACCTGCACAGGAGACACAGTGAGAGTGAGTGAGGGAGAGAGAGAGAAAGAGGTGTGTTACTCACCATGTGCAGGTAGAGGTTGTGATGGTGTGTGGATTCTCACAATGCATCATAAGAATCCTGTTGTGAGTATGTTTCAATTCTCTCACCATGCGCTGCAAGGGACTGTGTGTGTGTGTGTGTGTGTGTGTGTGCATTATGTTTGCGAGTGCATGTGTACCTGCATCCTATACCCTCACCATTCTCTGGTACGGGTCCTGTGTGTGGTTCGCTGTATCCAGCAGCTCAGAGTACTCCACCTCCTCACACAGTCTCTGTAGTGTGTTGAGAGGCTCGTTGAGCTGAACAGGCATGGCTACCTTGGACAGGTCCTTCCCTATGTTGTTCTTGAGGATGTTCCATAGACTGACACTGCTGCTGCTGGGCTGAGGGGAGGGGAGGGTAGTCCGCCTGCGGGCCACCTGAACACCACTTCCTCCTGAGCCTGCTGGGGGAGAGAGAGGGGGTAGAGGTGCTGGTCTTAAAATTGATGTACATAGGAAACTGGACAGACATTTGCTCACTCATACAAATCGTTATGCTCGTCATGAAAATACTCATACAAACCCGCGCGCGCGCACACACACACACACACACACACACACACACACACACACACACACACACACACACACACACACACACACACACTCACACTCACACTCACACTCACACTCACACTCACACTCACACACGAGTGGGATACCTGAGTCATGTCTCTCGCTTCCTCTCTCATTGCTGTAGCCGTTGTCCATGGAAAGGCTGTCGCTGACGTCGCTGATATACGAGTCATCATCAGAGGCCTGGAGACAGAAAATGTATATAAATTGACACAGGGTCAGATTATTGATAACCTCCCTAATGGATTTGGTTGGCATTGGGGTTGGGTAATCTGCTCCCAGATCTGTGGTTAGGGCTCACCTCGTTCTCAGAGGAGCTGGAGGTCAGCTGGTACTCCTGAGCATCAAAGAACTCGGACATGGACTCAGGGATGGACGCTCGACTCTCATTGGACACCTGGTGGACAAGGGGGCGGGATCCATCTGGGAGATCCTGATTGGGTTTAGGTTTAGGTCAGTCCCAATGGCATGTTTGGTATATAAACACAATCTCTGGAAATCAACTTGACTCTCACACCTTGCTCACTGAGCCATAGTCAGTCTTGAGGCCCATGACCTGTGCTGGAGGAGGAGCCTTCAGGTCAATAGTGTGTCTCACTCTGTCTCTCTCTGCTGACAGAGAACTATAGGATGACCGCAGAGTGGAGTGAACTAGAGAGGGAGACAGAGAGGAAGAAAGAGGGTGGTTTGGGGGAGGGGTGGAGAGGGTTGTGTGTGTGGGAGAGAGTGACAGAGTGTTAACCACCATACCCAGCCTTCCTCTGGAAACTCTAAAATACCTAATATTGAACCAGGGGGCCGATCTGAAACCAGGGACTCACTGTTGTTAGCGAGCCTGCAGAAGTCCTCCTGGAGGCGGTTGGCATCAGTAGGTGAGTCTGGGGAGTCCAGGAAAGCAAAGGCCTCCTGGATGTTGGCTTCAACAGTAGAGAGATTTGGGTGGGAGGTATGGAGATGAGGAGAGGCAGGTGGGGAGACACAGCCAGGAACCTGGTGTGAGCCGAGAGAAAAATCCAGGTTAAAGACAATTACAGGTGGGGGATTCATTTGGCGTCACACTGTACACAGAAAACTTCTTTAAACAACAGTTGACATGTATGTACACTCCCCTACTTATTTGTAGCCAACATAAATTGCAGGCCTATGTAACACACACATAACTACATGACCAAAAGTAAACTCAGCAAAAAAAGAAATGTCCCTTTTTCAGGACCCTGTCTTTCAAAGATAATTCGTAAAAATCCAAATAACTTCACAGATCTTCATTGTAAAGGTTTAAACACTGTTTCCCATGCTTGTTCAATGAACCATAAACAATTAATGAACATGCACCTGTGGAACGGTTGTTAAGACACTAACAGCTTACAGACGGTAGGCAATTAAGGTCACAGTTATGAAAACTTATGACACTAAAGAGGCCTTTCCCAGGGTCCCTGCTCAGCTGCGTGAATGTGCCTTAGGCATGCTGCAAGGAGGCATGAGGACTGCAGATGTGACCAGGCAATAAATTGCAATGTCCGTACAGGGAGACGCCTAAGACAGTGCTACAGGGAGACAGGACGGACAGCTGATTGTCCTCGCAGTGGCAGACCACATGTAACAACACCTGCACAGGATCGGTACATCCAAACATCACACCTGCGGGACAGGTACAGGATGGCAACAACAACTGCCCAAGTTACACCAGGAACGCACAATCCCTTCATCAATGCTCAGACTTTCCACAATAGGCTGAGAGAGGCAGGTCCTCACTAGACGTCACCGGCAACAACGTCGCCTATGGGCACAAACCCATCGTCGCTGGACCAGACAGGACTGGCAAAAAGTGCTCTTCACTGACAAGTCCCGGTTTTGTTTCACCAGGGGTGATGGTCAGATTCGCGTTTATTGTCGAAGGAATGAGCATTACACGAGGCCTGTACTCTGGAGCGGGATAGATTTGGAGGTGGAGGGTCTGTCATGGTCTGGGGCGGTGTGTCACAGCATCATCGGACTGAGCTTGTTGTCATTACAGGCAAACTCAACGCTGTGCGTTACAGGGAAGACATCCTCCTCCCTCATGTTACCCTTCCTGCAGGCTCATCCTGACATGACCCTCCAGCATGACAATGCCACCAGCCATACTGCTCGTTCTGTGCGTGATTTCCTGCAAGACAGGAATGTCAGTGTTCAGTCATGGCCAAGCGAAAAGCCCGGATCTCAATCCCATTGAGCATGTCTGGGACCTGTTGGATCGGAGGGTGAGGGCTAGGGCCATTCCCCCCAGAAATGTCTGGGAACTTACAGGTGGTGTAACATCTCACTGCAAGAACTGGCAAATCTGGTGCAGTCCATGAGGAGGAGATGCTCTGCAGTACTTAATGCAGCTGGTGGCTACAGCAGATAGTGACTTACTTTTGATTTTGACCCCCTTTGTTCAGGGACACATTATTTCTGTTAGTCACATGTCTGTGGAACTAGTTCAGTTTATGTCTCAGTTGTTGAATCTTATGTTCATACAAATATTTACACATGTTAAGCTTGCTGAAAATGAATGCAGTTGACAGTGGGAGGATGTTTCTGTTTTGCTGAGTTTATGTAGACACCTGCTTGTCGAACATCTCATTCCAAAATCATGGGTATTAATATTGAGTTGGTCCCCCCTTTGCTGCTATAACAGCCTCCACTCTTCTGGGAAGGCTTTCCACTAGATGTTGGAACATTTCTGCAGGGACTTGCTTCCATTCAACCACAAGAGCATTAGTGAGGTTGGGCACTGATGTTGGGTGATTAGGCCTGGCTTGCAGTCGGCGATCCAATTCATCCCGAAGGTATTCGATGGAGTTGAGGTCAGGGCTCTGTGGAGGCCAGTCAAGTTCTTCCACACCGATTTCGACAAACCATTTCTCTATGGACCACGCTTTGTGCATGGGGGCATTGTCATGCTGAAACAGGCATGGGTCTTTCCTAAACGGTTGCCACAAAGTTGGAAGCACAGAATTGTCTAGAATGTAATTGTATACTGTAGTAGCATTAAGATTTCCCTTCACTGGAAATAAGGGGCCCAAACCATGAAAAACAGCCCCAGACTATTATTCCTCCTCCACCAAACTTTCCAGTTCCCATTATGCATTGGGGCAGGTCGCGGTTTTCCTGGCATCGGCCAAACCCAGATTTGTCTGTCGGGCTGCCAGATGGTGAAGCATGATTCATCATTCCAGAGAATGCGTTTCCACTGCTCCTGGGTCCAATGGCGGCGAGATTTACACCAGCCGATGGGTGCATTGCGCATGGTGATCTTAGGCATGTGTGTGGCTGCTTGGCCATGGAAACCCATTTCATGAAGCTCCGGATGATATTATTGTGCTGACGTTGCTTCCAGAGGCAGTTTGGAACTCGGTAGTGAGTGTTGCAACTGAGGACAGACCATTTTTATGCTCTACGCACTTCAGCACTCCGTTCGTGAGCTTGTGTGGCCTACCACTTCGCGGCTGAGCCGAGATGTTTCCACTTCGCAATAACAGCACTTACAGTTGATCGGGCCAGCTCTAGCAGGACAATTTGAAGAACTGACTTGTTGGAAAGGTGGCACCCTATGACAGTGCCACATTGAAAGTCACTGAGCTCTCAGTAAGGCCATTCTACTGACAATTTTTGTTTATGGAGATTGCATGCCTGTGTATTCGGTTTTATACACCTGTCATTAACGTGTATGGCTGAAATAGCAAACACTCATTTGAAGGGGTGTCCACATACTTTTGTATATATAGTGTATATCCTGCCACAGTATTACAAACTCCATAAGACAGTATTACAGTAGTAGTCGTCAATGCAACACTTCTCTCCAGTGGTCGTAGGTGTGACATGGACCGGTAGCAGGTATTGCTTTGAGAGAAAATAAAACAGTGTGTACCTGTAGCGTGGCTATGATATCTTTTTTGGTATCTTTGGTATTTTTTGAACGCCACTTCCTGGGACCCCTCTTCTCCTTCTTGGGAATGTCGTATGTTGAGGCCTGGTGTCCCAGAGAGGGTAACAGAGAGAGGGAAGGGACAGACAACTATTACCATAGAGAGAAAACGTAGAGGTTAGTGTTAAAGTCTTGTGGTAAATTGAGATGTGCATACCTGCAGTGTACTGATAGCAGGGGCAGAGTAAGAGGAAGTGTAGAGTAGGTCAGGGTTATAGGTTGTGTTACCATGAGGCTGATGGCGGGGGCAGAGGAAGTGTAGTGTAGGTCAGGGTTATAGGTTGTGTTACCATGAGGCTGATGGCGGGGGCAGAGGAAGTGTAGTGTAGGTCAGGGTTATAGGTCGTGTTACCATGAGGCTGATGGCTGGGGCAGAGGAAGTGTAGTGTAGGTCAGGGTTATAGGTCGTGTTACCATGAGGCTGATGGCTGGGGCAGAGGAAGTGTAGTGTAGGTCAGGGTTATAGGTCGTGTTACCTTGAGGCTGATGATGGGGGCAGAGGAAGTGTAGTGTAGGTCAGGGTTATAGGTCGTGTTACCATGAGGCTGATGGCTAGGGGCAGAGGAAGTGTAGTGTAGGTCAGGGTTATAGGTTGTGTTACCATGAGGCTGATGGCGGGGGGAGAGGAAGTGTAGTGTAGGTCAGGGTTATAGGTCGTGTTACCATGAGGCTGATGGCTGGGGCAGAGGAAGTGTAGTGTAGGTCAGGGTTATAGGTCATGTTACCTTGAGGCTGATGATGGGGCAGAGGAAGTGTAGTGTAGGTCAGGGTTATAGGTCGTGTTACCATGAGGCTGATGGCTAGGGGCAGAGGAAGTGTAGTGTAGGTCAGGGTTATAGGTTGTGTTACCATGAGGCTGATGGCTGGGGCAGAGGAAGTGTAGTGTAGGTCAGGGTTATAGGTCGTGTTACCATGAGGCTGATGACGAGGGCAGAGGAAGTGTAGTGTAGGTCAGGGTTATAGGTCGTGTTACCATGAGGCTGATGGCTGGGGCAGAGGAAGTGTTTCGTAGGTCAGGGTTATAGGTCGTGTTACCATGAGGCTGATAGCGGGGGCAGAGGAAGTGTAGTGTAGGTCAGGGTTATAGGTTGTTTTACCATGAGGCTGATGGCTGGGGCAGAGGAAGTGTTTTGTAGGTCAGGGTTATAGGTTGTGTTGCCATGAGGCTGATGGCTGGGGCAGAGGAAGTGTAGGTCAGGGTTATAGGTCGTGTTACCATGAGGCTGATGGCTGGGGCAGAGGAAGTGTTTCGTAGGTCAGGGTTATAGGTTGTGTTACCATGAGGCTGATAGCGGGGGCAGAGGAAGTGTAGTGTAGGTCAGGGTTATAGGTTGTTTTACCATGAGGCTGATGGCTGGGGCAGAGGAAGTGTTTTGTAGGTCAGGGTTATAGGTTGTGTTGCCATGAGGCTGATGGCTGGGGCAGAGGAAGTGTAGGTCAGGGTTATAGGTCGTGTTACCATGAGGCTGATGGCTGGGGCAGAGGAAGTGTTTCGTAGGTCAGGGTTATAGGTTGTGTTACCATGAGGCTGATAGCGGGGGCAGAGGAAGTGTAGTGTAGGTCAGGGTTATAGGTTGTGTTACCATGAGGCTGATGGCTGGGGCAGAGGAAGTGTAGGTCAGGGTTATAGGTCGTGTTACCATGAGGCTGATGGCTGGGGCAGAGGAAGTGTTTTGTAGGTCGGGGTTATAGGTTGTGTTGCCATGAGGCTGATGGCTGGGGCAGAGGAAGTGTAGTGTAGGTCAGGGTTATAGGTCGTGTTACCATGAGGCTGATGGCAGGGGCAGAGGAATGTATTTTGTAGGTCAGGGTTATAGGTTGTGTTACCATGAGGCTGATGGCTGGGGCAGAGGAAGTGTAGGTCAGAGTTATAGGTCGTGTTACCATGAGGCTGATGGCTGGGGCAGAGGAAGTGTAGGTCAGGGTTATAGGTTGTGTTACCATGAGGCTGATGGCTGGGGCAGAGGAAGTGTAGGTCAGGGTTATAGGTTGTGTTACCATGAGGCTGATGGCTGGGGCAGAGGAAGTGTAGGTCAGGGTTATAGGTCGTGTTACCATGAGGCTGATGGCTGGGGCAGAGGAAGTGTAGGTCAGGGTTATAGGTCGTGTTACCATGAGGCTGATGGCGGGGGCAGAGGAAGTGTAGGTCAAAGTTATAGTTTAAAGCTGCACTATGTAACATTTTAGGTGACCCAACCAAACATAGAAGTGTGTGTTATATATCTATCATTCTCATTGAAAGCAAGTCTAAGAAGCTGTGGATATGTTCTATATGCACTATTTCTATGCTTCCCATTCATAAGTTTTGTTTTTGCGTCTTTTACTTTGTTTTGTACACCAGCTTCAAACAGCTGAAAATACAATATTTTTGGTGATGGAAAATATATTTCACAGCGGTTTAGATGGTACAATGATTTGCTACATTATACATAGCTTGTTTTGTCACAAACTGAAAATTAGGCAAACTATTACAATTTTAACAACCAGGAAATTGCAGTGTGATTTCTGCATATTGCACCTTTAAAGGGGCTGACTACAGTATGTGTACTGGGTTAGGGTTAAAGGTCAAAGGTTATGTGTTATCATGAGGCTGCTGGCCAGGCAGAGTAAGTGTAGTGTAGGTCAAGGTTATAGTTTATGTGTTACCATGAAGCTGATGGTGGTGCAGAGTAAGTGTAGTGTAGGCTAGGGTAGTAGGTTAAAGGGCAAATGTCACGTGTTACCATGAGGCTGATGGCAGGGGCAGAGTAAGTGCGGTGGAGAACCTCCATACTCTTCAGTAACAGGTTGAGTTCCAACAGGTAAGACTCACACTCCTCTAAATCTAAGAGAGAAGGATGACAGATGAATGGCAGAAGTTGAGGGAGGATCAAAATAGAGACAGTAAAGGCCAAAACAGTTGAAGAGTTCATGCCTATTTTATGATGACATTTTGTCTTAAGGCAAGCTGAGGTCTGTAGCTAAAGCCTACGCCCCTTCGTCGGTGATTGGTCAACAATATGGATTCTTCAGTAAAGTATTTGTCATTCAACAAGAGATTACTAGTTTTCATGAAAACATTTTCACGCACCAAACATCTTAGTTAGATGTAAAATTGCGCGACTAAGATCTCCTCGGCAAAAACGTCAAAATAAATGACAGATTTCTAGAGTTATCTTAGATTCATTCTGAATATTTTAGGAAAGTGTATACTGACTACGGCGTTTCAAAATGGATAAACAGTACCTTTGCTGCTTTTTTCAAATGTTTCGGGTGAATGTCTTGTCGGAGAGTATGTGAGCACACTAGTTCCGGAGAGTATGTGAGCACACTAGTTCCGGAGAGTATGTGAGCACACTAGTTCCGGAGAGTATGTGAGCACACTAGTTCCGGAGAGTATGTGAGCACACTAGTTCCGGAGAGTATGTGAGCACACTAGTTCCGGAGAGTATGTGAGCACACTAGTTCCGGAGAGTATGTGAGCACACTAGTTCCGGAGAGTATGTGAGCACACTAGTTCAGGAGAGTATGTGAGCACACTAGTTCCGGAGAGTATGTGAGCACACTAGTTCCGGAGAGTATGTGAGCACACTAGTTCCGGAGAGTATGTGAGCACACTAGTTCAGGAGAGTATGTGAGCACACTAGTTCCGGAGAGTATGTGAGCACACTAGTTCCGGAGAGTATGTGAGCACACTAGTTCCGGAGAGTATGTGAGCACACTAGTTCCGGAGAGTATGTGAGCACACTAGTTCAGGAGAGTATGTGAGCACACTAGTTCAGGAGAGTATGTGAGCACACTAGTTCCGGAGAGTATGTGAGCACACTAGTTCAGGAGAGTATGTGAGCACACTAGTTCCGGAGAGTATGTGAGCACACTAGTTCCGGAGAGTATGTGAGCACACTAGTTCAGGAGAGTATGTGAGCACACTAGTTCCGGAGAGTATGTGAGCACACTAGTTCCGGAGAGTATGTGAGCACACTAGTTCCGGAGAGTATGTGAGCACACTAGTTCCGGAGAGTATGTGAGCACACTAGTTCAGGAGAGTATGTGAGCACACTAGTTCCGGAGAGTATGTGAGCACACTAGTTCCGGAGAGTATGTGAGCACACTAGTTCCGGAGAGTATGTGAGCACACTAGTTCCGGAGAGTATGTGAGCACACTAGTTCCGGAGAGTATGTGAGCACACTAGTTCCGGAGAGTATGTGAGCACACTAGTTCAGGAGAGTATGTGAGCACACTAGTTCCGGAGAGTATGTGAGCACACTAGTTCCGGAGAGTATGTGAGCACACTAGTTCAGGAGAGTATGTGAGCACACTAGTTCCGGAGAGTATGTGAGCACACTAGTTCCGGAGAGTATGTGAGCACACTAGTTCAGGAGAGTATGTGAGCACACTAGTTCCGGAGAGTATGTGAGCACACTAGTTCCGGAGAGTATGTGAGCACACTAGTTCCGGAGAGTATGTGAGCACACTAGTTCAGGAGAGTATGTGAGCACACTAGTTCCGGAGAGTATGTGAGCACACTAGTTCAGGAGAGTATGTGAGCACACTAGTTCAGGAGAGTATGTGAGCACACTAGTTCCGGAGAGTATGTGAGCACACTAGTTCAGGAGAGTATGTGAGCACACTAGTTCCGGAGAGTATGTGAGCACACTAGTTCAGGAGAGTATGTGAGCACACTAGTTCCGGAGAGTATGTGAGCACACTAGTTCAGGAGAGTATGTGAGCACACTAGTTCCGGAGAGTATGTGAGCACACTAGTTCAGGAGAGTATGTGAGCACACTAGTTCCGGAGAGTATGTGAGCACACTAGTTCAGGAGAGTATGTGAGCACACTAGTTCAGGAGAGTATGTGAGCACACTAGTTCCGGAGAGTATGTGAGCACACTAGTTCAGGAGAGTATGTGAGCACACTAGTTCCGGAGAGTATGTGAGCACACTAGTTCAGGAGAGTATGTGAGCACACTAGTTCCGGAGAGTATGTGAGCACACTAGTTCAGGAGAGTATGTGAGCACACTAGTTCAGGAGAGTATGTGAGCACACTAGTTCCGGAGAGTATGTGAGCACACTAGTTCCGGAGAGTATGTGAGCACACTAGTTCCGGAGAGTATGTGAGCACACTAGTTCAGGAGAGTATGTGAGCACACTAGTTCCGGAGAGTATGTGAGCACACTAGTTCAGGAGAGTATGTGAGCACACTAGTTCCGGAGAGTATGTGAGCACACTAGTTCAGGAGAGTATGTGAGCACACTAGTTCCGGAGAGTATGTGAGCACACTAGTTCCGGAGAGTATGTGAGCACACTAGTTCCGGAGAGTATGTGAGCACACTACTTCGGGTCACCTAGCCGACTTCGGCTAGCCGGCAGCTGGACTGAAGCATGCTGACACTTTAAGGCTGTGTCCCAAATGGCAAACCTATTCCCTATATAGTGCCCTATGGGCTCTGGTCAAAAGTAGCGCACCATGTATGGTATAGGGGGCCAGTTGGGACACAACCAACAAGTAAGGTGAGATCCAGAAAATGTATGGGACAGACAGGTGAGAGGTTTCACCTCCATACCTCTGCAGCACCTTTCCATGTCTTCTGAGGAGTGGAGCCAGGCACTGACCTTAGCCTGCTGGACAACTGACGCCTGCTTAGCCAGACTGGAGTGGCGCTAAGAGATGGAGTGGGGGAAGGATAGAGAGACCGAGAGTGGAGAGAGGGAAAGACAAGGAGATGGAATGTGCATGGACAGAAGCCTATCAATTACGCTATACAGTACAATAATGAAATGATGATTGGTCAGTTAAGATGCTCCAGGAAGACGTTGCTTTTAGGCACAGAAACATTTTTACGGATCAGTGTCTAGGGAGAACTGTACCTGTCTCATGGAGTCGTTGGGGTTGGGAGAGAGGTGTGAGGAGGGGTGGAATAGAAGCCTCTCGTGGGGGTACATCGCAATCTCGTTTTGACGGAAGACGCGGTGATGTCGCAGCTTTGATACCCAATCATCAAACAGCTGCTGTGACTTCATTTCCTGAGACTTGTCAGACTTCACCTATAGAACAGAGAGATTGTCATTCAAGTAGAAGAGAGAAACAAGATAAAATGAGATAAACGAGAGAGAGAAACAAGATAAACGGGAGAGAAACGATAAAACGAGATAAACAAGAAAGAGAGAAATGATCAAACGAGAGAGAAACAAGATAAAACTAGATAAACGAGAGAGAGAGAAACAGAAAGAGAGAGACAGTCACCTTGAGGTGATAAATGTTGTTGTTGGTGTCCAGATCTATGGCCTTGGTTTTCTTCTTGATTGACATGACAGACAGCCCCACATCAATGCAGCCATGCAGCTTGCCCTTCTTCAGCAGGAAACAAAAGCAAAGGTCAGTGTGTGTGTGTGTGTGTGTGTGTGTGTTTAATTGACTAAATGAGCAAATGCTTTCTCCTTCATCAATGACACATATTGTACATTAACTAAATTCTGTGCGTGTGTGTGTTGCATCTGCCTGAAATACGTTTGAATAGGTACTTACATCAGCTCCACGTTTTGAGTACTTCAGAATGCCTTTCTCCAGCAAGAAGTATCTCTGTATAACAAGAGACCGAATAGCAACTGTTTCAGCCGCCCTTCTGTCACATTTAAAACTTTATCTGCTTTGTGCCAAGGAAATATCTTCACAACTTACTGCTGTGGACAAACGCTTTTTACATGAATAACATAGTATCCATTCAAACACTCCATTCAAATGTCACCTCCAGCTTAACAAGTGTCTTATCAGAGCTTTAGATAAACACCAGGTAAGTGTCGGGTAGCACACTTCTCACATTTCCATGTGCCAGCCCTTCAGGTAATTGCGGAGTTAAAGGAGGGGCAGGGTGTATCAAGTGCCTTTCCTTGATTCCTCACGTCCTCTCCTCATCTCCTTAAGTCCATAAGAGGAGAAGGTCTGAAAATAACCTAATTTTCTCCTCCAATGCATTTGGAGGATTCAAGGAAAGACATTTGAGATTCACCTGCAGTGATAGGTAAGGAGTTAAAAGTCGGCTGACGAAGTTAGTCCATTAGCTCAGCTAGCCACTGTAGCTAGCCAGCAACTCTTCCAGTGTGTGTTGATGCCATTTCACAGGATTTGTTTTTGGACGGAAACTGTAGAGATTGGTAAGAAATGACACTTCTGTAGCCAAATATTATATTCATATATTTTTTTAAAGCATTAAAATGACCTGGTACGAGGATGTATTCATCACTTATACAGTTTAAGCCGTTACTTTATAGTTTTTGCCCAAAGTCAACCTTTAAGGGAGGTGCCCACCTTGTGCCATCCCTTCACAGATTAGGGGTGAGAAGGTGGTCAGGGGTAAGGCAGGTATTACCCACCTTTTGCCATCCTTTCATGGGCCATTTCCTCCTCTTGAGCAGGAAGCCCTCCTGTTTCTCTGGCTCCTGGATGTTGCCAGGGTTACCCTTCAGGCCCTCGATGATCTCCCAGCTGTCCTGTAGAGAGAGACTCATGGGGTTACACACACACACACACACACACACACACACACACACACACACACACACACACACACACACACACACACACACACACACACACACACACACACACACACACACACACACACACACACACACACACACACACACACACACACACACACACACACCTGATGGTTGTCATGTTTGGACGAGCTGGCGCTGCCGTCACTGTGGGTAGGGGACACTGATGTCATCTTCCTGTTACTTAGCATTCCGACATCAAGAGACTGTCACCATGACTACCACTGTGAGAGAGAGAGAAACAGGAAGCAGTGAGAAAGACAACATTCAGTTATTTATTTTTCTGCACGTTTGGAGACACAAACAGGTGAACTGAGAGAAATGAAATCTGCATACCACTGTTGTGTTGCTTTAGTGAAGCAGCTGGACATAACAATAGGTGTGACTGTTCTCTCAAGACAAACTATTCTACGCCCAAATAAAACTAGGAGTGCTTTTTACTGTAGGTTAGGCATGAGATCATCACGTGTTGTGTGTGTTCAACTGGCACCCCAATGGTGGAACAAACTCCCTCACGACGCCAGGTCAGCGGAGTCAATCACCACCTTCCGGAGACACCTGAAACCCCACCTCTTTAAGGAATACCTAGGATAGGATAAAGTAATCCTTCTAACCCCCCCCCCCCCTTAAAAGAGTTAGATGCACTATTGTAAAGTGGTTGTTCCACTGGATATCATAAGGTGAATGCACCAATTTGTAAGTCGCTCTGGATAAGAGCGTCTGCTAAATGACTTAAATGTAAATGTAAATGTGTTCTTTATGTTGGCATGAACTCTGACACAGTACACACACACACACACTTCCTGCAGCATACACCTTGTGTATGGGGAAATGCCAGTGAGCCAGTGGCAGCAGCACTGTAAAACCCACATGACCCCAAGCACAGTCAGTCATTGCTGCTGTGCTGACCAGCAGAGTCCACAACAAATGAGTCATCAATACTGGGTTACACAATCAGTCCCAGCCAAGCCCTTCAAATCACAGCAGAGGACTAAGCTAGCCGGTAGCCACACACGCCAACACTGGGAGTGACTGGGAATTGGAATTCTGCTGCTTGGTAGTTGCTAGAAGCATACACAATCGGATGTGAATAAAATCTCCACATTCTGTGATACTACGGCTGGCACAATGACAGTATAAATCGTGTAACTGATGATTGTGGATTAAGACAGTCATGAAAAGAAAATAACGAACAGCTGACTGAAGACAAGACGGCCGGGCATTCGTGCGTTTGTGTGCGTTTCCGCAGTTACACATGAACTCTGCAACGTGATGAGACTTTGTTGCTCCTTGCTGAAACAAACAAGGTGTGTAGCAAACAAGTATTTGGTTGCCTAGGCAACCAAATAGCGCATAAGAATAGCGCATAAGAAAATGTGCATAAAACAAGCTATTCAAACAATTATAACAGTGACCGTGGTCATTTGGCTGACCAATAACCACTATGCAAAATTCCAGGACAGTCACAGACCTACGTGATATGCCAGACCAGGAGTCATTCAGCCACGGGATAATTTTTTCTTGAGCGGATGGTCGGGGGCCGAAACAATTATAAATCATTTGTACTCTGCAAATTGCTGCAAGAAGCCCAAACAGATATTGTATTTGACAAAAACAAATAATTTAAAAGCCATGATTACATTGGTCCATGATCACATATGTCTATTTATGAGTGGAAATACTTGGGAATAGATTACCTAAACTAAAATAATTTTGGAGGTGAATTCCTAGTGTCAAGTCCCAAAACTTTTTTTAGGGGGGGGGGTCAAATAAAATAATCCGCAGGCCATCCGTTGACGATCCCTGCCCTATATTATTAAGTCTACTACATATGGAGACAACAAGGCATGCTGGGTAGGTTCTGGCAGCGCAAGTAGTGTGATATGAGCTCAATGTTTACATTCTGTAGACAAAGGACCTAGGCCAAAATATTTAAATATATTTGCATAGTATGAGTTTTTCCCTTTTTTTACATTTGTAGACATTACCTTGGCTTACAGCACTGCGAACACCTGGGTCGTATTTGCCCAAACACCAAATGGAAGGAAACAGGGAGGGACTGGCGGAACTGGCTAGTTTTTGTTTCCGTTGCATAATGTTTTTTTTGACGGTGTGCACTAATGAATACACCCCTGCTTTTTGCAAGGCTGGTTTTGCAACCCAGTATGGTACAAGAACAGTATGAAAGAAGCCAAATCTGGATACCACCCAACCCTAATGTACACAGCGTGTCAATGAGAAGTGAACAATATGTCCACATTCTTACTGTGATGTAACAACACACATTCCTCCTGTGTGTCTCTGTGTGTTAGAGCCTGATGACAGACAAAATGCACACTGCATACCAGTGTTACCCCAACTCCAGTCCCCACAACAGCATACATTTCTGTTGTAGTTCCGGACAAAAACAACTGATTCAACTTGTCAAGGGCTTGATGATTAGGTTGTAGGGCTGTCCCAGACTAAGAAAAAAATCTTGGTCGACCGAAAGAGTCTGTTCTTTCAACCAATCAATTGTTCGAATTTTTTTTAAACATGTATTTTTCCATATATAGACACACGCTATGGTGTTTTAATAAACTCAACTACAGTTGAAGTCACAAGTTTACATACACCTTAGCCAAATACATTTAAACTCAGTTTCACAATTCCTGACATTTAATCCTAGTAAAAAGTCCCTGTGTTAGGTCAGTTAGGATCACCACTTTATTTTAAGAATGTGAAATGTCAGAATAATAGTAGAGAGAATTATTTATTTCAGCTAATATTTTCTTTCATCACATTCCCAGGAGGTCAGAAGTTTACATACACTCAATTAGTATTTGGTAGCATTGCCTTTAAAATTGTTTAACATAGGGTCAAACCTTTCAGGTAGCCTTCCACAAGCTTCCCACAATAAGTTGGGTGAATTTTAGCCCATTCCTCCTGACAGAGCTGATGTAACTGAGTCAGGTTTATAGGCCTCCTTGCTCGCACACGCTTTTTCAGTTCTGCCCACAAATTTTCTATAGGATTGAGGTCAGGGCTTTGTGATGGCCACTCCAATACCTCGACTTTGTTGTCCTTAAGCCATTTTGCCACAACTGTGGAAGTATGCTTGGGGTCATTGTCCATTTTGAAGACCCATTTGCGACAAAGCTTTAACTTCCTGACTGATGTCTTGAGATGTTGCTTCAAAATATCCACTGAATTTTCCTACCTCATGATGCCATCTATTTTGTGAAGTGCACTAGTCCCTCCTGCAACAAAGCACCCCCACAACATGATGCTGCCACCCCGTGCTTCGCATCTGGGATGGTGTTCCTCGGCTTGCAAGCCTCCCCATTTTTCCTCCAAACATAACGATGGTCATTATGGCCAAACAGTTCTATTTTTGTTTCATCAGACCAGAGGACATTTCTCCAAAAAGTACGATCTTTGTCCCCTTGTGCAGTTGCAAACCGTAGTCTGGCGTATTTAATGGTGGTTTTGGAGCAGTGGCTTCTTCCTTGCTGAGGAGCATTTCAGGTTGTCGACAGAGGACTCGTTTTACTGTGGATATAGAAACTTTTGCAGCTGTTTCCAGCATCTTCACAAGGTTCTTTGTTGTTGTTCTGGGATTGATTTGCACTTTTCGCACCAAAGTACGTTCATCTCTAGGAGACAGAACGCGTCTCCTTCCTGAGCGCTATGACGGCTGCGTGGTCCCATGGTGTTTATTCTTGCGTACTATTGTTTGTACAGATGAACGTGGTACCTTCAGGCATTTGGAAATTGCTCCCAAGGATGAACCAGACTTTTGGAGGTCTACAATTATTTTTTTTCTGCAGTCTTGCCTGATTTCTTTTGATTTTCCCATGATGCCAAGCAAAGAGGCACTGAGTTTGAAGGCAGGCCTTGAAATACATCCACAGGTACACCTCCAATTGACTCAAATTGTCAATTAGCCTATCAGAAGCTTCTAAAGCCATGACATAATTTTCTGGAATTTTCCACACTGTTTAAAGGCACAGTCAACTTAGTGTATGTAAACTGCTGACCCAATGGAATTGTGATACAGTGAATTATAAGTGAAATAATCTGTCTAAACAATTGTTGGAAAAATTACTTGTGTCATGCACAAAGTAGATGTCCTAACCGACTTGCCAAAACTATAGTTTGTTAACAAGAAATTTGTGGAGTGGTTGAAAAATGAGTTTTAATGACTCCAACCTAAGTGTATGTAAACTTCCGACTTCAACTGTATATGCATTGAGCTTGTCTGACTCTTTAGGCTTACCATTTGATGAAATAAACACACAAATGGCTCAAGAGGGAGCCAGAAATCTAGATAACCTGACCCAACCATTTTTCTCCCGCTCCTGCTGGCTTTCGCAGATTCTGCCGTTACGCTCTTGCCGGTGATACAGTAGGCTACACGAGTCGTCTGCAAACTTTTCTCATGTGGAATGCCAATTTATCTTACCATTCTACCATCTGCGTGCCAGTTATGGTTTTCATATGCACATTTTCGTGGAACAGTTTCATTTAATTTATAATAACATAATCTCAAAATCATTGTCAGGTGGTTAATCACAATTATATCCAAAACTAAATGAAGATTATACAAACCTAATAGGTAACTTCTATTCCCATTGCCAACGATGTAAAAATAGCCTACATAAAGCCAACAAATAAAAACATTGCAGCCTGCAGGTAGAACATATAATATATTTTTTTATTACTATAAATCACATTTGCAGACAGGCAATGCGTAGCCAAACTTGAAACATTATATCAACTCTTACATTTGGGCCAATAGCGAACTTGCAACATTGTATAAAATATTCTGGGCCCTCAGAGTTTCCCCGCCAGCGAGCTCGGGACAGACACAGCTGTAGGTTATTTGCGCAAGGGATACGAAGCATTGCTTGACTTGGGCAGGAGCGCAGCAGAGCTGAGTGCCAGCACCTTAAAATGTTCTACTGCTTGAGCTCCTGTTCCTCATAGAATATTAGCTCAAAAGTATTGTGGATCTTCTGTACCTAAATATAAAAACAGTACCAGCACCCAAAATGAGTAGCAGAACCTATTTCAGTCTAAGTCAAGCACGGAGTGGTTATTGAAAGGGAGAGAGCTGGAAAGATTTTAAAATACATTGAGGAACTATTGTCATTCTCAGATGTAAAAACAGACTTTGTTTGCTTGCTGTTTGAGGTGAAGAGAACATTACTTTGAGAAGCTCCACAGCTCATTAGTGGTGGTGCGTTAAGCCAAATCAGAAATACTATCAGATCCCCAAATGGGCACATTTATATGCCTACATTTGCGCGAAGGCTAGGTAGCCTATAGGCCTACAGTGCATTCGGAAAGTACTCAGACCCCTTCCCCTTTTCCACTTTGTTACTTTACAGCCTCATTCTAAAATTGATTTTATTTTTATCTACACACAATACCACATAATGTTAAAGCGAAAACAGGTTTCGAAATTTTTGCAAATGTATAAAAAAAAAATGAAATATGTCCTTGGTCCTTTACCAAATAGGGCCATCTTCTGTATACCACCCCTACCTTGTCACAACACAACTGATTGGCTAAAACACATTGAGAAGGAAAAAATATCCACAAATTAATTTATAATAAGGCACACCTGTTAATTGAAATGCATTCCAGGTGACAATCCCGTGAAGCTGGTTGAGAGAAAGCCAAGCATGTGCAAAGCTGTAATCAAGGCAAAGGGTGGCTACTTTGAATAATTTCAAATATATTTAGATTTGTTTAACACTTTTTTGGTTACTACATGATTCCATATGTGTTATTTCATCGGTTTGCTGTCATCACTATTATTCTACAATGTAGAAAATAGTAAAAATAAAGAAAAAACCTGGAATGAGTAGGTGTCCAAACTTTTGACTGGTACACACACACAAATTTGTTGGTACCCCTCCATAAAAATGAAGAATGCACAATGTTCTCTGAAATAACTTGAAACTGACCAAGTAATTGGCATCCACCATTGATTTCTATTAAAATATGGGATACTCAACATATTGTAAATAATAAAACAAATGAAAATGGCATGGACAAAAATGGGACCCATAACCTAATATTTTGTTAAACAACCTTGAGGCAATCACTGCAATCAAACGTTTTCTGTAGCTCTCAAATGAGACTTCTGCACCTGTTAACAGGTAGTTTGGCCCACTCTTCCTGAGCAAACTGCTCCAGCTGTCTCAGGATTGATGGGTGCCTTCTCCAGACTGCAAGTTTCAGCTCTTTCCATAGATGTTCGATAGGATTCAGATCAGGACTCATAGAAGGCCACTTCAAAATAGTCCAATATTTTGTTATTATCCATTCTTTGGCGCTTTTAGCTGTGTTTTGGGTCATTATCCTGTTGGAGGACCCATGACCTGCGACTGAGTCGGAGCTTTCTGACACTGGGCAGTACATTTCGCTTCAGAATGCCTTGATGGTCTTGAGATTTCATTGTTCCCTGCACAGATTTAAGGCACACTGTGCCAGGCACAGCAAAGCAGCCCCAGAACATAACCCAGCCTCCTCCATGTTTCGCTGTAGGTATGTTGTTCTTTTCTTTGAAAGCTTCATTTTTTCATCTGTGAACATAGAGCTGATGTGACTTGCCAAAAAAGCTCCAGTTTTGACTCATCTGTCTAAAGGACATTCTCCCAGAAGAATTGTGGCTTGTCACTATGTATTTTACCAAATTCCAGTCTGGCTTTTTTATGTTTTTCTTTCAAAAGTAAAGTCCTCCTGGGTCTTCTTCCATGGAGCCCACTTTCGCTCAAAAAGCGACGGATGGTGCGATCAGAAACTGACGTACCTTCAACTTGGAGTTCAGCTTGTATCTCTTTGGCAGTTATCCTTGTTTTTTTTCTACCATTCACACTATCCTTCTGTTCAATCTGGGGTCAATTTTCCTCTTGCGGCCGGCCCAGGGAGGTTGGCTGCAGTTCCATGGACCTTAACTTCATAATAATATTTGCAACTGGTGTCACAGAAACATCAAGCTGCTTGGAGATGGTCTTGTAGCCTTTACCTTTACCATGCTTGTCTGTTATTTTCTTTCTGATCTCCTCAGACAAATCTCTCCTTTGCTTTCTCTGGTCCATGTTCAGTGTGGTGCACACAATGATACCAAACAGCACAGTGACTACTTTACTCCATTTAAATTGGCTGAATGACTGATTTACAAGATTGGAGATGTGTGATACTAATTAAAATAAACAAATTTCTTTGAAATATCACTATAATCCAATTATTTATTATATTTTCTAAGGGGTACCAACAAATGTGTCCAGGCCATTTTAGAATATCTTTGTAGAATAAGCAATAATTCATCTATTTTCACAGCTTCTCTGCTTTATTCTATGACATACCAAAGGCATGCAAGTATACATGATAAAATAGATTTTAATTTCACCACTTTTCAGGAGGAATGAAGCATTATTCCAATGAGCTGTAAGGGTACCAACAACTTTGAGCATGTGTGTGATATAGATCTATCTATATGTATATACACACACACACACACATACTGGGTGTACAAAACATAAGGAACGCCTGCTCTTTCCATGACATACATTGAGTGTACAGTGTTCAACACTTTTTTGATGACAAAACAAAAAACAGGTTTGTAGAAATGCTAGCAAATTTATTAAAAACAAAATTTACATAAGTATTCAGACCCTTTGCTATGCGACTCGAAATTGAGCTCAAGTGCATCCTGTTTCCATTGATCATCCTTGAGATGTTTCTACAACTTGATTGGATACCACCTGTGGTAAATTCAATTGATTTGACATGATATACAAATGCACATGCCTGTCTATATAAGGTCCCACAGTTGACAGTGCATGTCACAGCAAAAAACAAGCCATGAAGTCGAAGGAATTGACCGTAGAGCTCCGAGACTGGATTGTGTCGAGGCACAGATGTGGGGAAGGGTACCAAAACTTTTCTGCAGCATTGAAGTTCCCCAAGAACACAGTGGCCTCCATCTTTAAATGGAAGACGTTTGTGGTTCCAAAGACTCTTCCTAAAGCTGTCCGCCCGACTAAACTGAGCAATTGGGGTAGAAGGGCCTTGGTCAGGGAGCTGACCAAGCACCCGATTGGAGCTCTAACAGAGTGACTGAGTTCCTCTGTGGAGATGGTTGCCCTTCTGGAAGGTTCTCCCATCTCAGCAGCACTCCAACAATCAGGCCTTTATGGTAGAGTGGCCAGATGGAAGACACTCCTCAGCCCGCTTGGAGTTTGCGGAAACATGAGAAACAAGATTCTCTGGTCTGATGAAACCAAGATTGAACTCTTTGGCCTGAATGCCAAGCGACACGTCTGGAGGAAACCTGCCACCATCCCTACGGTGAAGCATGGTGGTGGCAGCATCCTGATGTGGGGATGTTTTTCAGAGGCAGGGATTGGGAGACTAGTCAGGATCGAGGCAAAGATGAACGGAGCAAAGTACAGAGATCCTTGATGAAAACCTGGTCCAGAGTGCTCACAGGACAAGCACATAGCCAAGACAACACAGGAGTGGCTTAAGGACAAGTCTCAATGTTCTTGAGGCCTAGAGCCCTGACTTGAACCTGAAAATAGCTGTGCAGCGATGCTCCCCATCCAACCTGACAGAGCTTGAGAGGATCTGCAGAGAAGAATGGGAAAAACTCCCCAAATACAGGTGTCGCAAGCTTGTAGCGTCATACCCAAGAAGACTTTAGGCTGTAATCACTGCCAAAGGTGCTTCAACAAAGTACTGAGTCAAGGGTCTGAATACTTATGTAAATGTAATAGTTAAAAAATAATAATAATTAGCAACCATTTTTTTTTTTAAATACGTTTTTGCTTTGTCATTGTGGGGTATTGTGTGTAGATTGAGGGGGAAACAACGATTTAATCCTTTTTAGAATTAGGCTGTAACGTAACAAAATGTGGAAAAAGTCAAGAGGTCTGAATACTTTCTGAAGGCACTGTATATAAAAATTTAAATAATAATTTAGCAGAACTCATATCCAGAGCGACGTACAATAGTGAGTTCATACATTTTCATACTGGTAGGAATTCCCCTGTAGGAATCGAACCCACAACCCTGGGGTTGCAAGTGCCATGCTCTACCAACTGAGCCACATATGCTACTGCTCAACTACTCAACAGTCTATCGATCAAACAATCGACCAGTCGACTAATTGGGGTCAACCCTATTTAGTTGACAAGTAGAATCAGGTGTGCTCGTCTGGGGCCCCAAAAAAATATGTACTGTTGAGGTTACTGGAGGACCGGAGTAGAGAACCACTGCTATAGAGTGAATACTATGGAATGTTCTGTTTGAGTGCCTATGGGGTAAATGCATGTGTGGATGAATGCATTTGTGTCTGTGTATGCAGCAGAACTTTCCCCAACATGCTGTCTAGTTCCTCCAAAAGCTCTATAGAGTGTTCTGTGTGTGTGTCAGTGTATACTGTCTGGTTCCCCTATCGATTAATCAAATGTATTTATAAAGCCCTTTTAACATCAGCCGATGTCACAAATTGCTATACAGAAACCCAGCCTAAAACCCCAAACAGCAAGCAATGCAGATGTAGAATCACGGTGGCTAAGAAAAACTCCCTAGAAAGGCAGGAACCTAGGAAGAAACCTAGCGAGGAACCAGGCTCTGAGGGGTGGCCAGTCCTCTTCTGGCTGTGCCGGGTGGAGATTATAACAGAACATGGCCAAGATGTTCAAACGTTCATAGATGACCAGCAGGGTAAAATAATAATAGTCACAGTGGTTGTCGAGGGTGCAACAGGTCAGCACCTCAGGAGTAAATGTCAGTTGGCTTTTCAAAGCCAAGCATTCAGGAGTTAGACAGCAGGTGCAGTGGAGAGAGAGAGAGTTGAAAAACAGCAGGTCCCTAGGCCTCAAGAGTCAGAGCCATGCTTAAGACATGACTCAACAGTAGGAATGTTCCCCATCCAAGACCAAACACTATAATACCTCCAACACCCTATGTCCCAAATGGTACCCTAATTCCTATTTAGTGCACTACTTTTGAGTTGTGCACTAGATATATACACTATACATGCACAAAGGTATGTGGACATCCCTTCAAATTAGTGGATTTGGCTATTTCAGCCACACCCGTTGCTGACAGGTGTATAAAATCGAGCCCACAGTCATGCAATTTCTCTCTAGATAGATTAGGGTGCCATTTGCGAGGTAACCACTGAGATTTGATACATCAGAATAGATTCTTACACTGCATGGATACCCTTTACTATGGCAGAATACTTTGAAACTGCTTCAGGCCTGCTGAACATAAACACTATCACAACACTTCCCATTAAAAAGCTGTGTCAGTGTACACACCTTCTACACAGAAAAAAGTGAAACCCTTCTCCAAATTCACTGAACTGTATCCAGCAGCATTGTTACCCTCCAACAGGTTCCATAGATACTGAAGAAACACTGCGTCAGACAGAGTGAGGGTGAGACTGGGAGGAAGAGGAACACCAAAACACAGTACCACATCATTTACCACACCAATACCACTCCACTCTTATTAGTGAACTGAAACCGAAAAGAAAATGAAGCGAAACAGTATGGATTTCCAGGCTAGTTAATTGCAGTAGAACTGGGTTGAATACCTCAACACAAAAGGTTGCTAATAGTAACAGGTAGACCTAGATTCCAGAGCACAGTCTTCATTGTGCTCTACAGAACCTTGACAACAGAAAATAACAACTTATTTACCTCAGCTATTTGCTAAGTACTGTACACTCCTTGAGGCGTGTCTGGTTCGGCACTGGAAGTTCTAGGGTGGCCTTGTGTCTTATGTAACCAAGTTAATGATTAAAGCTATTACACCTTGTAAAATGACCTGGTTGAAGTTATGACAGGGTCAAAGCTACTGTCACGAGAAACACTGAGGATATATAAGTGATTTTATTTTTGTGAAAGCATCTTCGAATGGCCTTCAAGATGCTGATGCTTTCACAAAAATACAATAAAAAAAGCTTCATAAATCCCCATAGTGTTTCTTCTGACACGTCACAGAGTTGACAGGGCAAAGGCATCCCTGCTATGCAAAACCAGTCAGCCAGGTAGCTCAGGGCCATACAAGGACATTTCCATTTACACAACAATCTCCCTGATTAAGATGGGGAAGGGAGTGTTCATTTGGCATGCTATCCCGAAACGCTTCAGATAGAAATAGAATGAACTGAGCAAACCAGTCACAGTTGTAGTGTAGACGTGTCAGTTCTGTACATCCAATGTCTTGGATTCTGGAACGCTTGGAGAATCTACCTGAGGTGACACTGTATAGATATTAGTGCTGGCCTTGGCACTGATGTAGGATCAGTGACTAACTCTCTCCAGCAGCAAATCGGCTACTACTCGCTCGGCCCCCTGGGATAGCAGTCCTCCATAACAGTCCTCCACAGAGGCAACTGCCTACTCCCATCAGTTGCTAGCTAACGTTAAATGTTCTACCAAATTCCAAGAGGACATGTACTAAGCCAATGCAATGACCTTTATCGCCTCTGAGGAGGTAGAGTTATGACAGTGTTTTACAACATGTGCAGGCCAATCATCTTTCTGAGATTTCAGATAAGGAAGTGGTAGGGAAAAGTGAAAACCTCTGCCCCAATGTTTAATGCATAAGAAAACGCTGATTATAAAAAACACCCAATGACAAACTGTTACTATGACAGCAGCCAGGGTTTCCAGAGTAGAACCTTGGATGGGTCATCTCTAGCTAGATGATGCTTTTCAATAAATGCATTAGACTAAAATAAAAGCTCAACCATCTCTGTTAATGATCGAGAGAATGGCTGCGTTTACACAGGCAGCCCAGTTCATATATTTTTTCCACTAATTGGTCTTTGGACCAATCACATCAGATCTTTTTCAGAGCTGATCTGATTGGTCAAAATACCAATTAGTGAAAAAAAGATCAGTCAAAGAGCCCCACAATCTCTGTATTACAGAAGCCAAGCGGACCATCTGTAACTCTTCCTCCTATCGGCATATTTCCTTGACATCATCTGTAGCCCTGCCACCAACAGATCCGAACAGCTTTGATCTGCCAAAGAGCCCTGGTTCATAATTAGAATAGTACAGCTATATCCATTCATTCTAATTCTAAGGGATGACAGCTGTGGTTGTTTACCCTGATTTTTATTTTACCTTTATTTAACCAGGTAGGCCAGTTGAGAACAAGTTCTCATTTACAACTGCGACCTGGCCAAGATAAAGCAAAGCAGTGCGACACAAACAACACAGAGTTACAAATAAACAAACGTACAGTCAATAACACAATAGAAAAATATGTATACAGTGTGTGCAAATGAAGTAAGGAGGTAAGGCAATAAATAGGCCAATAGTAGTGAAGTAATTACAATTTAGCAATTTACACTGGAGTGATATATGTGCAGATGAGGATGTGCAAGTAGAAATACTGGTGTGCAAAAGAGCAGAAAAACAAAAACAAATATGGGGATGAGGTATGTAGTTGGTTGGATGGGCTATTTACAGATGGTCTGTGTACAGCTGCAGCGATCGGTAAGCTGCTCTGACAGCTGACGCTTAAAGTTAGAGAGGGAGATATAAGTCTCCAACTTCAGTGATTTTTGCAATTCGTTCCAGTCATTGGCAGCAGAGAACTGGAAGGAAAGGCGGCCAAAAGAGGTGTTGGCTTTGGTGGATGACCAGTGAAATATACCTGCTGGAACGCGTGCTACTGGTGGGTGTTGCCATGGTGACCAGTGAGCTGAACTAAGGCGGAGCTTTACCTAGCAAAGACTTATAGATAACCTGGAGCCAGTGGGTTTGGTGACGAATATGTAGCGGGGACCAGCCAACGAAAGCATACAGGTCACAGTGGTGGGTAGTATATGGTGCTTTGGTGACAAAATGGATGGCACTGTGATAGCAAACTGGATGCAGTCTGAGTAGAGTGTTGGAGGCTATTTTGTAAATGACTTCGCAAAAGTCAAGGATCGGTAGGATAGTCAGTTTTACGATGGTATGTTTAGCAGCATGAGTGAAGGAGGCTTTGTTGCGAAATAGGAAGCCGATTCTAGATATAACTTTGGATTGGCGATGCTTAATGTGAGTCTGCAAGGAGAGTTTACAGTCTAGCCAGGAATCACCCGCAGCAAGAGCGATATCATTGATATATACAGAGAAAGGAGTCGGCCTGAGAATTGAACCCTGTGGCACCCCCATAGAGACTGCCAGAGGTCCGGACAACAGGCCCTCCGATTTGACACACTGAACTCTGAGAAGTAGTTAGTGAACTAGGCGAGGCAGTCATTAGAGAAACCAAGGCTGTTGAGTCTGGGTCAGGAATAGGGCTGGGAATTGCCAGGGACCTCATGATACAATATTATCACAATACTTAGGAGCAGATACGATATGTATTGCGATTCGATACTGCGATTTGATGTTCCAAACATATTGCTCACTATGTCAGCTGCAGAGAGACGAGAGAGCACGAGAAAACATGTTGGCTCACTATTTACAAAGAAAATGGAAGCGCTAGCTAATGCTATCATCCCAAAATTATAAATCGACCCCCCCAATCACTAGTTAGGAAGTTTATAGCTACCTGTCTGAGAAGTCTAGCCTGACCAGTCATTCTGCTGTCATTCCAATGCACCACAAATATGCTATGCCTGTTAGAAAGGATCAGGAGAAATATCGCTCTCTCGCTCACACACACACTGAGAGACAGGGCCAGACTTATGTACCCATAATTTGAGGGACCGAATTTAGACCAAGCCATGTTATGAAACTCAATGAATAACCACTCTACTATATTACTCTCTATCGGCTAAGCTGAGACATACAGAAAGAAGCCAACCCTCACGCCATACAGGGTTGCCATGGAAACGACCGACTGAATGGGAGGGGATGTATTCCGTTTGTTTGGGCTTCAAGGAAAATCTGAGGGCATAAAACATGGGTCTATTTATAGTACCGGGCTGTTACTGACAAACGGGATTTCTCTTTCTCTCAGTGTAGCTGGATTTAAAGTAACGGTCCAGTGTTTCCAGATTTCTATGAAATATGACCTATAATTACAATATAAGTGAAAAAGTTCCTTCCAAAACATGTTTTATTAAGTACGTTAAAAAGTAGGGATGTGAACGTTTAAACGACATTGGGATCGTTAATGTTTAGAAAAAATCCCTAAACAAAAACTTTATCACAACACTACCACTAACAGGTCCTAGTTATCATCAAGGGGAACTATTTTTATTAACAAATACCTAATGCAACAATTCAGTAACGTTAGGAGGAGGAGATATGAATCTTTAAAGTTATTTGTCACGGATATAAAGCGCTCCGCACATCGTTGTTGACAGTTGGACAAATGGCAGAGAGTGAGAGACAGGGAAGCGACAGCAGCAAAGTCCTGTATGGAAATACTTTGAGAAGTTGTGAGGTGGTGGTGAAATATATACAAACTTTTGCAAGGTGGAATTGAGCTACAGAGGCAGTACAGGTGCAATGCTTAACCATCTGAAAGGGAATCCCAACCCATTGCTGGCAGCAGTGCAATAAAGGGCAGAGTGAGAAAATCACAGCGCTGATAACAGAAATGATTGCAGTTGATATGCAGACATTGTCAATGGTAGAGGATGTCAGCTTCACCTGATGGTATATCTAGAACTCAGACTACAAGATGCCATGTTGAATAACCGCGACGGCCTGGATGGAGAAACTGTACAATGATTGCTCTGCAAGTACAAAGCACGAGCTCTCAAACACCATACGTGGTGTAAACAAAAACTGTGTCTATGAATACACCATCATACATCACTGCAACGAGCCTTCACCTAGATGAGAAGTAAAACATTAAGTCCCATGTACTGACAACATGGAGGAGAGGGACGCCACAGAGAACCTGACAACGGCATTAAGTACCATCGTTGCTGAGTGGATGGGGGACTGTCGTAAAGTGAGCATTGTCTATTAGGTAGCCAAGACTGCGTTACACTGAACTGCATTGCCCTCGTAGCGGTCATACCAATGGTTTATATACATCATTGGGTCATACGCAGGACCATATCTGAACTCCTGTCTTTTGATGATTTTTCTTATCCTTTAAACATATATTTTTTAAATGGCAGTCGAAACATTAAGAACAACGGTCACTTCCAGCCGCAGGAATTAGGGTGCTGCAGCACGCCCTGTAAAAACATCATCTTTTGTTTGTTGATAAAAACTAAATTGAAGTTTTTCACAAAAGTAGAGGGCCTTTACTCGGCCTGTATTAGCAGACCGATATAGCCGTCTATAGTGCAGCAGCCCCACCCCCAATCATCTTCCGCAGCTTTTTTCCCTGATTGAATGGTGTGGGCATACCCCAAAAACAGAACGGTGTGGGAGTATACCGGTCATTAGAAATATTCAATATTCAGTAAATGGCTGATTGGCCAGCTCATCCAATGAGCCAACCTGATGTCACTTTATATTATAGAGCCTTCAGAAAGTATTCATTCCCCTTGACTTATTCCACATTTTGTTGTGTTACAGCCTGAATTAAAAATGGATTAAATACACCCCGCTCCATCTAAAAACACAATACCCCATAATGACAAATTGGCAACACTTTTTTATGATTTATTGCTAATTTGTGACTGACCGACTCGATCTTATGTGGCAACATTTGAAATTGTGTTTTTTTACATTGGATAAAAGTAGAGACTGAGCTAGAAAATGTTATATAATACACTACAGTTAAGGAACAACAGGAAAGCAATTCTGCTTTGAAAGTTGCTAAACTTGTAGCCCCACTTTTGAGAAAATGGTCCTTGAATGTTTTGGTACACCTATTGGAGCGCTCTTTGTCTACACTCATTCAGCATTATTCACGCTCTCCCACACCCATCTCTTTACAGATTCACGAGGCAACGTGCTAAACAGAGTGAGTACGGTAGTGTACTAAACAACCAAAGATATAAAGGCTGGTTTATACTACGTCTATCGACATGTCTGTAGACAGTTGTTGCAGTGACATCATGAACATTCTATTGTCGTCCGACATCAAACTTGTCCTTGTGAGAAAGTATAAACACAAAAACGACAGGCTGCATGACATCAGCAGCCTTGTGGTCCAAAATAGCAAAACATCCGTTTAAACCTGAATTAAGTTTACATCAATCTAGCAAACCAGGCAACTAGCCCTAAAATAGCGCCAGAAGAAATGGCAGCAGTTTTACGGACGCCCAACCAATTGTGCAATTATGTGTTTTTTTTCACGTTATTTGTAACTTATTTTGTACATATTGTTTCTGCAACCGTATCTTACAGCAGAAAAGAGCTTCTGGATATCAAGACAGTGATCACTCACCTCGGATTAGACTAAGGTTTTTTCAACAACAAGCAAGACTCACATGATATTCTCCAAACACCCGGCAGGGCCGACATCCCAGTTATTCGCAAGAGGACGAAGAGCCGGATGCCTCGTCAGGACCCGCAGAAGGCGAGTAGGAAAGCTGCCGTTACCGTCAATATTACTCGCCAACGTTCAATCATTGGACGAGGTACGATCACGAATATCCTACCAACGGACCATCAAAAACGGTATATCCTATGTTTCACGGAATCGTGGCTGAATGACGACATGGATATTCAGCTAGCGGGATATACGCTGCACCGGCAGGATAGAACAGCACAGTAAGACGAGGGGGGGGGGGGCGGTCTGTGCATATTTGTAAACAACAGCTGGTGCACGAAATCTAAGGAAGTCTCTAGATTTTGCTCACCTGAAGTAGAGTATATTGTGATAAATTGCAGGCCCCTCTACTTGCCTAGAGAGTTCTCAGCTATACTTTTCGTGGCTGTTTATTTACCACCACAAAGAGATGCTGGCACTAAGACTGCACTCAGTCAGCTGTATAAGGAAATAAGCAAACAGGAAACCACTCACCCAGAGGGGGCGCTCCTAGTGGCTGGAGACTTTAATGCAGGGAAACTTAAATCAGTTCTACCAAATTTCTATCAACATGTTAAATGTGCAACCAGAGGGGAAAAATTATAGATCACCTCTACTCCACACACAGAGACGCGTACAAAGCTCTCCCTCGCCAACCATTTGGTAAATCCGACCACAACTCTATCCTCCTGATTCCTGCTTACAATCAAAAATTAAAGCAGGAAGCACCAGTGACTCGGTCTATCAAATAGTGGTCAGATGAAATAGATGCTAAACTACAGGACTGTTTTGCTATCACAGACTAGAACATGTTCCGGGATCGTTCCGATGACATTGAGGAATACACCACATCAGTCACTGGCTTTATCAATAAGTGCATCGAGGACGTCGTCCCCACAGTGACTGTACGTACTAGAGGTTGACCGATTAATCGGAATGGCCGATTAATTAGGGCTGATTTCAAGTTTTCATAACAATCGGAAATCGGTAATTTTGGATGCCGATTTCTTTTTTTCTACCTTTATTTAACTAGGCAAGTCAGTTAAAAACACATTCTTATTTTCAATGACGGCCTAGGAACGGTGGGTTAACTGACTTGTTCAGGGGCAGAACGACAGATTTTTACCTTGTCAGCTCAGGGATTCAATCTTGCAACCTTACGGTTAACTAGTCCAACGCTCTAACCACCTGCCTCACGAGGAGCCCGCCTGTTACGCGAATGCAGTAAGAAGCCAAGGTAAGTTGCTAGCTAGCATTAAACTTATCTTATAAAAAACAATCAATCATTGTCACTAGTTATAACTACACATGGTTGATGATATTACTAGTTTATCTAGCGTGTCCTGCGTTGCATATAATCGATGCCGTGCGCATTCGCCAAAAAGGACTGTCGTTGCTCCAACGTGTACCTAACCATAAACATCAATGCCTTTCTTAAAATCAATACACAGAAGTATATATTTTTAAACCTGCATATTTAGCTAAAAGAAATCCAGGTTAGCAGGCAATATTAACCAGGCTAGGTTGGGTTTCGGAGGACGCATGGCTCTCTATCTTCGCCTCTCCCGAGTCCGTACGGGAGTTGCAGCGATGAGACAAGACTGTAACTACTACCAATTGGATACCACGAAATTGGGGAGAAAAAAGGGGTTAAGAAATATATATATTAAAAAAAAATAAGCCTGACTAACCGGCATCTGTATATAGCCTTGCTACTGTTATTTTCAAATGTCTTTTTACTGTTGTTTTATTTCTTTACTTACCTACACACACACCTTTTATTTCGCACTATTGGTTAGAGCCTGTAAGTAAGCATTTCACTGTAAGGTCTACACCTGTTGTATTCGGCGCACATGACAAATAAACTTTGATTTGATTTTGATTTGAACTAAAAACAACTTCCTGGCTAGCCAGTTCAAATAATGACCATATCATAGCTGACAACATCTTAAATCTTTAGCTAATTTGTATTCATTATAAACAGTAAATTAACTCACAACAAGATGATTATTAACAAGTTAAATGGTGAGCTAATTACAGGAAATAGCTTATGATTGTTAGTGTTAATAAATAAAAGCAGGCCATTCTACCTGAGAATTCTAGAACTTGGACACTGTCTCGTTGGCCTAACGTTATATCCTAATTTGATATTTGAGCAGGTCATGTTGTTCTTCACATTCCTGTTTCTGGTAAATACACACTAAATCAAATACAATCTAAGTGTATTTGTCACATGCACAGGATACAGAATGTGTAAAGAGTACAGTGAAATAGTTACTTGCATACTGGAGTCTTTTGTTTAGACATATAGCTAGCTAGCTAGCTAAGCAATGAACCATAATCCCAGCAATGAACCATGAACCATGAACCATAATCCCTGCATGAAAGTGAAGGTAGCTAAAGCTAACCAACTAGGTTCAATGTTAGCTAGCTAGCTAACATTAGGCTATAACTAGCAATGCAAATGGCTCTGAGAAAATGTTTAAAGTTGTAGCTAATCCAGAGACAGGTGTTTTATACAACAGCCTTCTGTTTCTCTTTGACTCCCTCCGCATATTTGCAATCAAATGCCAGAATTTTCTCCACCTCCTTAGCAATCATACTCTGCTTCCACCAGGCATTCCACTGATTTCAAAGGTTGGTCCTCCAGAAAGTGGAGAGCATCAGCAACACTAAGTTCTTCATGATATATATACAGTTGAAGTCGGAAGTTTACATACACCTTAGCCAAATACATGTATACTCAGTTTTTCACAATTCCTGACATTTAATCCTAGTAAAAATTCCCTGTTTTAGGTCAGTTAGGATCACCACTTTATTTTAAGAATGTGAAATGTCAGAATAATAGTAGAGATAATTATTTATTTCAGCTTTTATTTCTTTCATCACATTCCCAGTGGGTCAGAAGTTAACATACACTCAATTAGTATTTGGTAGCATTGCCTTTAAATTGTTTAACTTGGGTCAAATGTTTCGGTAGCCTTCCACAATCTTCCCACAATAAATTGGGTGAATTTTGGCCCATTCCACCGGACAGAGCTGGTGTAACTGAGTCAGGTTTGTAGGCCTCCTTGCTCGCACATGCTTTTTCAGTTCTGCTCGCACATGCTTTTTCAGTTCTGCCCACAAATTTTATATGGGATTGAGGTCAGGGCTTTGTGATAGCCACTGACTTTGTTGTCCTTAAGCCATTTGGCCACAACTTTGGAAGTATGCTTGCGGTCATTGTCAACATGGAAGAACCATTTGCGACCAAGCTTTAACTTCCTGACTGATGTCTTGAGATGTTGCTTCAATATATCCACATAGGCTAATTGACATCATGAGGCAGGAAAACTGACATCATGAGGCAGGAAAACTATCAGAAGCTTCTGAAGCCATGACATAATATTCCGTAATTTTCCAAGCTGTTTAAAGGCACAGTCAAACTTAGTGTATGTAAACTTCTGACCCACTGGAATTTTCGATACAGTAAATTATAAGTGAAATAATCTGTCTGTAAACAATTGTTGGAAAAATGACTTGTGTCATGCACAAAGTAGATGTCCTAACCGACCTGCCAAAACTGTTGTTTGTTAACGAGAAATTTGTGGAGTTGTTGAAAAACGAGTTTTAATGACTCCAACCTAAGTGTATGTAAACTTCCAACTTCAATTGTAGAAAGGATTATCTACACATATTGAGCAGCTCATTTTCTAGACAGAAGCATGCTACAAGGCAGATCAATCCGAGATCTTCTCTTGGCATGTTCAGCCTAGCCATTATCTCAGCCAATCATGGCTAGTGGGAAGGTTCCTGACTTTTTCCATGGCTAAACCAACTAGGCTCCTAATTGAACAATTTTATTCATATTTACAGATGGCATTCATGTGCCTTAATTAAACTTGTAAGTTCACATGTTCCAGAAGGCATTTCTGACAAAAAAAAACAGATTGATTTTTTAAAAATTGTTTACGTTCAAATGCCTCTCCTGTGAAGTAGTGAATTAATTAATTTCCTGAAACAAGTTACATTTATTGAAAGTTAAATACAGAAATATATAAGTCTAAGAGCTTTCCACACCTGGATTGTGCAACATTTGCACATTCTTTTCAAAATTCTTTAAGCTCTGTCCAATTGGTTGTTGATCATTGCTAGACAACCATTCAGGTCTTGCCATAGTTTTTCAAGTACACTGAACAAAAATAGAATGTAAAGTGTTGGTCCCATGTTTCATGAGCTGAAATAAAAGATCCCAGAAATGTTCCATATGCACAAAAGCACATATCTTGCTCAAATTTTGTGCACAAATTTGTTTACATCCCTATTAGTGAGCATTTCTCCTTTGCCAAGATAATCCATCCTCCTGACAGGTGTGGCATATCAAGAAGCTGATTAAACAGCATTATCATTGCACAGGTGCACCATGTACTGGGGACAATAGCACATCCGGCATCTTCACCTGCGGGATCGTCTGAGACCAGCCACCCAGACATCTGATGAAACTGTGGGTTTGCACAACCAAAGAATTTCTGCACAAACTGTTTCTGACAGTCTCAGCGAAGCTCATCTACGTGCTCGTCATCCTCACCAGGGTCTTGACCTGACTGCAGTTCGGCATTGTAACCGACTTCAGTGAGAAAATTCTCACCTTCGATGGGCACTGGCACGCTGGAGAAGTGTGCTCTTCACAGATTTATCCCGGTTTCAACTGTACCGAGCAGATGGCAGACAGCGTGTATGGCGTTGTGTGGGCGAGCGCTTTGCTGATGTCAATGTTGTGAACAGAGTTCCCCATGGTGGCGGCGGGGTTATGGTATGTGCAGGCATAAGCTACGGACAACGAACACAATTGCATTTTATCGATGGCAATTTGAATGCACAGAGATACCGTGACGAGATCCTGAGTACCATTGTCGTGCCATTCATCCGCCAATGCACTGCCCCTTGTCACAAGCATTTGTACACAATTCCTGGAAGCTGAAAATGGCCTGCATATTCAGTCATGTCACCCATTGAGCATGTTTGGGATGTTCTGGATCGACGCGTACGACAGCATGTTCCAGTTTCCACCAATATCCAGCAACTTCAGCATCTCTCCTATCACAGCCATTATATTCTGTAACTGTTTTAAAGTCACCATTGGCCTCATGGTGAAATCCCTGAGTGGTTTCCTTCCTCTCAGGCAACAGTCAGGAAGGACACATGTATCTTTGTAGTCACTAAGTGTATTGATACACCATCCAAAGTGTAATTAAAAACATCAGCATGCTCAAAGGGATATTCAATGTCTGCTTTTATTATTATTTTTACCCATCTACCAATAGGTTCCCTTTTTTGCAAGGAATTGGTGGTTGAATCAGTTTGAAATTCACAGCTTGACTGAGTGACCTTACAGATAATTGTATGTGAGGGGTACAGAGATTATGTCCATGCAGCTTACTCTGTGACTTGTTCCTGAATTTATTTAGGCTTTGCCATATTGCTTATTGACTCAAGACATTTCAGCGTTGTTTTTAAGTAATTTGTAAACATTTCAATAACCATAATTCCCCTTTTAAATTATGGGGTTTATGTGTAGGCCAGTGAACAAAAAAAGCTACACTTTATCAATTTTAAATTCCGGCTGTAACAACAAAATGTGGAAAAAGTTAAGAGGTGTGAATACTTTCTAATAGCCACTGTATGAGGAAACAGCAAGCATTTTTTTTTTAAACAGCCTGCTTGAGATTCAAGCTTGAGGTGTGTTTTTTTTCTTCTATAATTTATGCTTTGCACACAAACACGAATAAAGGACAAGTCAACATTATTTGGCTACGAGTTAACAGTGAGATTTTCACTGGACAGTTACTTATTTAGAGCTCACAGAGTTAGAATGACTAGTCTATAGGCCTACATTAGTCAAGGAAACCACAATCAAAAGGGTGTTCAAATTTAGCAGCATTTCAGTGGGTGTTCTGTCAAGAGAAATTAGTCATTAGGCCAGTGTTTCCCAAACTCGGTCCTGGGGAGGGGTGCACGTTTTGGTTTTTGACCTAGCACTACACAGCCGATTCAAATAATCAAAGCTTGATGATTACCTTATTTGAATCAGCTGACAAAACCCCAAAACTTGCACCCGGTTGGGTCCCAAGGATCGAGTTTGGGAATAGCGTCATAAAAAGGCTCTGCATGGTAAATCGGACTTCTGCAGTGACCGTACAGCATTTACTGCGATACGGACTCTCCACAAGTCAGGGCATTCATACTTATTGTGCTCCGCAGAACTGTTGTGAAGGAGGTTGTCAAGGAAGTGAGTATGTGTTTATACTGGACCTCCCACACACACCTACCATCAACCAATCAGGTCAATGCGGAGCTATATGGCGCACTCAGCATTGTTACAAAATGTGAGAGGCGCACTGCGATGCGGTACAGAGTTCAATTTGGCCTCTGTGTGCCTCGGGAGGCTCCGCAATTGCATCACACCCTCTGTATACATACAGATCAAGCATAAATTGGCTTTCAGGCTGTGGGATATTTCCGCACTAGACATGTCTCAATGAAAAGTGACTGATAAGGTGTTACTCATAATTTAAGACAGACCTACACTGCATTCATATGCCAGTCTGAACTAGGAAACGCGGAAATTTGACTTGCTGATTAGTTGAACGCCGCACATGTATAACTACAACCCGTTAACAAGTCAGAAATGTTCGACTTCCGACTAGCATGGGAACGAGGCACTGACGAACCAAAATCAACCAAAGTGTCATCTGAGAAGGCTAATTAAATAGTCCCGTAACTAATGTAGCGTTAATGTGCTATTCGGAACAAGGGAACTATATCCAGTTAGCAAGTCGGAAATGTCGGAACTAGGAACTGACTAGGTCATTAAAACCGCAATTGACAGCGAAGGTCACCTTTTACCGCCAAGACTGCTCGTCTTTCACATCTCTCTCGCTCTCAGTCTCTACCTCGGAACTACAAGGAGCAACTCAGCGCAGCAGGAATGTTCATTCATACCATTGAGAATATTTCAATAAGGACAGCGCGCAACATATGGTCCAAATTGGTTGTTGGAATTTGCGTTTTACAAATTCAGGCTATCCCCATAATTTGTCTTTAGGCTTCCTACATACACACGGTATATATATATATGACATGCCAATACAATCCAAAGTTATTCAACTAAAATTAAGCAACTTAGTCAATTAAATGTAGCCTAGACTAATCAATTAAAATGTAGTAGGCCTATGTCTAAAAAATGTGAAATTAATTCTGATGAGGATGCCAACTTGATCCATTGCAAAGAGAATGTTCAGATAAACGTTCCATGTTTGGAAATATTCCTTGCAAATATAACAGATTAATCATTACAGAAACTGAGCTCCGTCCTTTGGACTTGTTTGGAAGATGATCGAAGCAGTTAACGTAGTCCCACCCACTAGTAATTATATCGAAAGGGATATGTTGCAAATTAATACAACTCTGTCGCTGCAATTCAGAAAGTAAACAACATTTGGATATGCCTAAATAGTAAATTGAATACAACAATCGCTTACACGTTTGAGATGAAAACTGCAGTGAATGAAATCCAGCTCAAATTGAAGGAAGTATTACTCCATGGCTTGTTGTGTGCGTGAATGAATACTGAGGCTGGGATGCCTTTTGGTCCAATGACTCGCGAGTAAAAAGAGGAAACGGCACTCAACCGGCAGTGACGTGGTAAAAAAGCGTAGACATTTCCAGGTGGTACGGCCAAATATTGAAGTAATTTAAGAACTAGAGACTGCATGTAACATATCCGACCGTTGTTTTCAAGGTAATCTACTCACGTTCTCGTAAAGTCTTCGCATAAATGTATATTGACCAACATTCCGTTGTTGCAGTGGCGCGGTGAGGAAGACTAGGCAGAGGGCTCCTGTACATTTGTAAATATTTTGTTTTAAGTATTTTGATTGCATTTTTAAGCAACTATTTGTTTTTGACTTCTTTAATTTTATTAATATTAGGTGGTTTTGTCCAATGGAGTTGCTGGACTTTGTTTTCGGCTTGGCTAGGTAGTTGGCTATTCAATCATTTGAATGATGCATCAATACAGCACAAGCTTTTTTTTTATTGCTGGTTGCATCAACAATGTGGACTTGTGTATGTGACGTTAAACATTTTAAACTTGAGAGAGGTCCACCTCATAGGGAACTGTTTCCTGACTACTGCCAAGGTGTGATGGTCTTTCTGGCGCTTATAGCTGCCAAGCATCACCCAGGTAGGTGCTACACTTCAGTAGTGGACTATCCAGCCTACCTACAGAGGAGGAGGAGACAACAGACGAGGTGCCTGATGAAGATCTCTGGGCTTGTCTAAGTAACTGACTGACACTGCTCCCTCTCTGTGCCATCGAAGCTCCCTCCGCTTAAGCTACTGCCCAGCCTTTCTGAACTGCTTGTCTGAACAATACCTTATCATCAATCTGTGGAAGACCATCGCCCAAGACCTGACAGATCTCTACATTTGTTTTGTTTGTTTTTACAGGGTCTTTGAGATTCTCTTTAATGAAAAGCGCAATATAAAATAAATGTATTACTATTAGCGCAGAGGGAGCAGCGCAAGCAGCGACGAGACATTATTTGGATGAATATAAAATTTTAATATCGTCGTGAGTGATAAAAAAAATAATAAATTGTCCTCAGCGTGAATTATTTTAATAATTTAATGGATGTTTTGTGCACTAAGTCATGACTAAAGTGTGTTATTAGGACTTTTCAAATCTGACTTCTCTAGGGCCCCCTAGTGGCTCAGCGGTCTAAGGCACTGCTTCTCAGTGCTAGAGGCGTCACTACAGACACAGCCTGGATTCAAACCAGGGTATCACAACCATCTGTGATTGGGAGTCTCATATGGCGGTGCACAATTGGCCCAGCGTCGTCTGGGTTTGGCCGGTGTAGGCCGTCATTGTAAATAAGAATTTGTTCTTAACTGATTTGCCTAGTTAAATAAAGGATAAATAAATGTGGCCATCTACAGTATGGAAATGGTCTTTCTGGGCTGGGTGTCAGTTAAACTGTTGGAGCCGTACAAACCGTGCTTCTAGACCGGAACCCTGGCCCCTTGGGGCCAGCCCGGCAAGGTATCAAGCTGCATTAGCTTAACAAATTTCATTTAAACCTTGAATTTCTGGTAAAACATATGTTGGTGTTTGGAAGTTTAGATATTCATAATGGGGATTCAACTGAAATTGTAGCGATTCCCATCTTGCACAGGTTGAGAGCAGTTCTTGACGTGTCCGCATAGAAATGGTTTTGTTGTTTTATGGTTTTGTTTGGTTTGTTCCCATTTTAAGTCTATTGCAGGGTATAAAATACAGCGTTCCATTAGGGCTACATTTGATTACAGTACAAATGTGATAAAGTGCGTTCGAGTGAGACGGTAAGAACCGCATGCTCTCCTCTCACCTGTGTTAACACTTCCTGGTCACCGGTTTGTGTAACATGTGACCTGTGGCCTATAACCCCATGGCAAAGTGCCCCTACAGGGATTGTCAGAGAGGAAGAGGCGACGCGAGAGGGTTCACTCCCGTCAATCTGTCCACATGGGAATACATCTCATCATTATGTACAATATCTCTGGGATTGTCCATCAGTCATCTATAAATATAAATCAAATTTTATTGGTCACATACACGTGATTAGCAGATGTTATTGCGGGTGTAGCGAAATGCTTGTGCTTTAGCTCCGACAGTGCAGTAATATCTAACAAGTTACACAACATATACCCAATAGACACACATCTAAGTAGTAATGAATTAAGACTATATACATATGGAAGAGCGGAATGGACTAAGATACAGTAGAATAGTATAGAATACAGTATATACATATGAGATGAGTAATGCCAGATATGTAAACATTATTAAAGTGACTTGTGTTCCATTCCTTAAAGTGGCCAGTGATTTCTAGTCTATGCCTATAGGCAGCAGCCTCTAATGTGTTAGTGATGACTGTTTAACAGTCTGATGGCCTTGAGATAGAAGCTGTTTTTCAGCCTCTCGGTCCCAGCTTTGATGCACCTGTACTGCCCTCGCCTTCTGGATGATAGCGGGGTGAACAGGCAGTGGCTCGGGTGGTTGAGGTCCTTGATTATCTTTTTGGCCTTCCTGTGACATTGGGTGCTGTAGGTGTCCTGGAGGGCAGGTAGTTTGCCCCCGGTAATGCGTTGGGCAGACCGCAACACCCTCTGGAGAGCCTTTGCCGTACCAGGCGGTGATACAGCCTGACAGGATGCTTTCAAATGTACATCTGTAAAAGTTTGAGGGTTTTAGGTGACAAGACAAATTTCTTTACCCTCCTGAGGTTGAAGAGGCTCTTTTGCGCCTTCTTCACCACACTTTCTGTGTGGGTGGTCCATTTCAGTTTGTCAGTGATATGTATGCCAAGGAACTTGAATCTTTCCACCTTCTCCACTGTGGTCCCGTCGATGGTGGTACACCCTCTGCTGTTTCCTGAAGTCCACGATCATCTCCTTTGTTTTGTTGACATTGAGTGAGAGTTTGTTTTCCAGGCACCACACTCCCAGAGCCCTCACCTCCTCCCAATAGGCTGTCTCGTCATCGTTAGTAATCAAGCCTACTACTGTTGTGTCGTCTTCAAACTTAATGATTGAGTTGGAGGCGTGCTTGGCCACACAGTCATGGGAGTACAGGAGGGGGCTGAGAACGCACCCTTGTGGGGCCCCAGTGTTGAGGATCAGTGGAGTGGAGGTGTTGTTTCCTACCTTCACCACCTGGGGGCGCCCCGTCAAGAAGTCCAGGACCCAGTTCCACAGGGCGGGGTTCAGACTAGAGGTCGACCGATTAATCGGCCATTCCGAATAATCGGGACCGATTTCAAGTTTTCATAACAATCGGAAATCGGTATTTTTGGGCGCCGATTTGCCTTTTTTTTTACACCTTTATTTAACTAGGCAAGTCAGTTAAGAACACGTTCTTATTTTCAATGACGGCCTAGGAACGTTCTGCCTCCGACAGATTTTTAACCTTATCAGCTCGGGGGATCCAATCTTGCAACCTTACAGTTAACTAGTCCAATGCTCTAACACCTGATTACATTGCACTCCACGAGGAGCCTGCCTGTTAGCGAATGCAGTAAGCTAAGGTAAGTTGCTAGCTAGCATTAAACTTATCTTATAAAAAACAATCAATCAATGACTGTCATTGCTCCAATGTGTACTTAACCATAAACATCAATGCCTTTCTTAAAATCAATACACAAGTATATATTTTTAAACCTGCATATTTAGCTAAAAGAAATCCAGGTTAGCAGGCAATATTAACCAGGTGAAATTGTGTCATTTCTCTTGCGTTCATTGCACGCAGAGTCAGGGTATATGCAACAGTTTGGGCCGCCTGGCTCTTTGCGAACTAATTTGCCAGAATTTTACGTAATTATGACAACATTGAAGGTTGTGCAATGTAACAGGAATATTTAGACTCATGGATGCCACCCGTTAGATAAAATACGGAACGGAATAAAAGTTTTGTTTTCGAGGTGATAGTTTCCGGATTAGTCAAAGGTATATGGTTTAGAGAGAAATAGTCGACGCGTTATATTTCCTGTAATAACTTGAGGCTGAATTTGAAAGGGGTTCCTTCGTTATTTTACCGTTCATGTCTTCCATAGAGAATGTCTTGATCTACTTCAAATAAGGTCTGTGTTTCGTGCAGGCTTAAACCGCCTCGACGTTTTGATACCCGTGTAAATCTCACTAGGATAAGGTAACGTTTGTCAACATATTTTCATAAATCCACTCTACAAAAAAAATGTATCTTCGCTTATATTTAGCCAATATTGATCAGAGTTACCTTGTCCTATGGATATCTACACAGTTATAAAATTGGCACGGTGATGTAAGCCTACACAACACAGACCTTATTTTAAGTGAATCTAAAAATATCCTATGGAATAAATGAAGGAACCGCTTTTCAGATTTTGCTAGAAGGTGTCATGGGAATTATGACTCGCACTTTGGTTGTCAATTCTTACCATGCCCATTATTAAAATGGGATTTCCTGCATATAGAAATGACAGTTTTTGTTTTCAACATTCATCACAGGTAACTTAAACTCTATTTTTATTCAAACAGTTGAGAGTATTTGTCTCCTAAGCAGACTCTTCAGTATCATTGTCACTTCAGAGCTGTGTGTGTGTATTTATGTATTATATTAAGTTAAAATAAAAGTGTTCATTGTTCATTCAGTATTGTTGCAATTGTCATTATTACAAAAATGTGTGTGTGTGTGTGTATGATATATATATATAAAAAAAAATGTTTTTAAATAAATTGGCCGATTTTAATCGGTATCGGCTTTTTTTGTCCTCCAATAATCAGTATCGGCATTGAAAAATCATTATTGGTTGACCTCTAGATCAGACCCAGGGCCTCGAGCTTAATGATGAGCTTGGAGGGTACTATGGTGTTGAATGCTGAGCTATAGTCAATAAACAGCATTCTTACATAGGTATTCCTCTTGTCCAGGTGGGATAGGGCAGAGTGGTGGCGATTATATACTCAAAGTGTCTGTGTAAGAGAGAAGTGAGAACCTGTACTACTTGTATAAGACGGTGCCACATGTTGAGAAGTGGGCACACATACTTTATACTCTTGACAAGCAGTTTCTTTAGGACTTTCTCTTTTGGGAAATAACCCACACTGTTCAAATTAGGGTTTTTCCCAAGCACACATATTTCCCTACAGTGGTTTAGTGTGCTTGACTCAGCCTCAATTCTAGATTTGTTTACTCAACAAAACAAATGTCTTCCTTTGCATGACATGAATGACACTTCCTGCCCTAGCCTATTGCTATGACAACACAGACAGGGAAAACAAAAAGCTGAAAAAACATTGTCTGAAAGGCTCGCCGCTGTTGGGTGGGGCCGCTGCCCTAGCCTACCCTTGGCTTGGTCTAATGGTGGACTGGTGATCCCTGAGGTCCACAGTGTGCACGGTCCATAGTCTGCCAGGTCCATAGTCTGCTGGTCCATAGTCGGCCCGGTCCATAGTCTGCCCGGTTTCCTCTTATTATGTTAATAATAGTAGCTATGGAGATGGTAGCTATGGAGAGCATCCAGATCACCGAGTAGGATATACAGTTGAAGTCTGAAGTTTACATATACCTTAGCCAAATACATTTCAACTCAGTCTTTCACAATTTCTGACATGTAATCCTAGTAAAAAGTCTGTGCCTTAGGTCAGTTAGGATCACCACTTTATTTTAAGAATGTGAAATGTCAGAATAAAAGCAGAGAGAATTATTTATTTCAGCTTTTATTTCTTTCATCACAATCCCAGTGGGTCAGAAGTTTACATACACTCAATTAGTATTTGGTAGCATTGCCTTTAAATTGTTTAACCTAGGCCAAACGTTTCAGGTAGCCTTCCACAAGCTTCCCACAATAGGTTGGGTGACAGAGCTGGAGTAACTGAGTCAGGTTTGTAGGCCTCCTTGCTCGCACACGCTTTTTCAGTTCTGCTCACAAATTTTATATAGGATTGAGGTCAGGGCTTTGTGATGGCCACTCCAATACATTGACTTTGTTGTCCTTAAGCCATTTTGCCACGACTTTTGAAGTATGCTTGGGGTCATAGTCCAAAAAAAAAACAGGGTGGCGGGCACCAACTACCCATCATCGGATTACTTTCGATTTCTAGAAAGTGTTTTACTCAATTATTTTGATCAACGGTTTGGATGATTGTGTTACGTCAATCTTTCCTCAGGTAGCGCGAGGACGGTTTGGATGATTGTGTTATGCTGTAGCTACTTCTGTGAATGTCTGAACATTGAATCCAAAAATAAACTGCTCACATCCTGGACATAACTTTGTAAGGACTGTGTTTGTGCAAAATGCTTCTGAAAGAACAGTGTGGCCTCCTCAAATACTGATTGTTGCATCATTTGAAACTGGATGTTCTAAATACGTGTTCTAATCACACCGGTTTGATCGTACACTACAGGGATCGTACACTACAGGGATCGTACACTACATGGATCGTACACTACAGGGATCGTACACTACAGGGATCGTACACTACAGGGATCGTACACTACAGGGATCGTACACTACAGGGATCGTACACTACAGGGATCGTACACTCGAGCTCCTGCTCCATAGACCCCATGTTCAATCCCAGCTCATGGCACTTGTTTTGAGTTCTTTATCTACTGATGTCTTGGGGACCTGCGAAAACATACCGTTTCAACTTAAATCTGGACTGGTCTCTCTGAGCTACCCCGGGGTGTCGATCTTAACTCTGGACTGGTCTCTCTGACCTACCCCGGGGTGTCGATCTGGGGACCTGCGAAAACGTACCGTTTCAACTTCAATCTGGACTGGTCTCTCTGACCTACCCCAGGGTGTCGTCCTGGGGACCTGGGAAAACATACCGTTTCAACTTAAATCTGGACTGGTCTCTCTGACCTACCCCAGGGTGTCGTCCTGGGGACCTGGGAAAACGTACCATTTCAACTTCAATCTGGACTGGTCTCTCTGAGCTACCCCGGGGTGTCGTCCTGGGGACCTGGGAAAACGTACCGTTTCAACTTCAATCTGGACTGGTCTCTCTGAGCTACCCCGGGGTGTCGTCCTGGGGACCTGGGAAAACGTACCGTTTCAACTTCAATCTGGACTGGTCTCTCTGACCTACCCCGGGGTGTCGTCCTGGGGACCTGCGAAAACGTACCGTTTCAACTTAAATCTGGACTGGTCTCTCGACCTACCCCGGGGTGTCGATCTTCAATCTGGACTGGTCTCTCTGACCTACCCCAGGGTGTCGTCCTGGGGACCTGCGAAAACGTACCGTTTCAACTTAAATCTGGACTGGTCTCTCTGACCTACCCCGGGGTGTCGATCTTAAATCTGGACTGGTCTCTCTGACCTACCCCGGGGTGTCGATCTTCAATCTGGACTGGTCTCTCTGACCTACCCCGGGGTGTCGGTCTTCAATCTGGACTGGTCTCTCTGACCTACCCCGGGGTGTCGATCTTCAATCTGGACTGGTCTCTCTGACCTACCCCGGGGTGTCGATCTTCAATCTGGACTGGTCTCTCTGACCTACCCCGGGGTGTCGATCTTCAATCTGGACTGGTCTCTCTGACCTACCCCGGGGTGTCGATCTTCAATCTGGACTGGTCTCTCTGACCTACCCCGGGGTGTCGATCTTCAATCTGGACTGGTCTCTCTGACCTACCCCGGGGTGTCGATCTTCAATCTGGACTGGTCTCTCTGACCTACCCCGGGGTGTCGACCTTCAATCTGGACTGGTCTCTCTGACCTACCCCGGGGTGTCGATCTTCAATCTGGACTGGTCTCTCTGACCTACCCCGGGGTGTCGATCTTCAATCTGGACTGGTCTCTCTGACCTACCCCGGGGTGTCGATCTTCAATCTGGACTGGTCTCTCTGACCTACCCCGGGGTGTCGATCTTCAATCTGGACTGGTCTCTCTGACCTACCCCGGGGTGGCGATCTTCAATCTGGACTGGTCTCTCTGACCTACCCCGGGGTGGCGATCTTCAATCTGGACTGGTCTCTCTGACCTACCCCGGGGTGGCGATCTGCATCCATTTGCAAGTCGCTGTTTAGCTCCCTTTGTCCCTCTGAGGTAATTATTGATTTGAAAGGAGTTGGAAACCAAACATGATTGGTTCTGTCATCTGTCTCTAAAGACAAAGGCTTGGATGGAGGAAGACGGAGTATTTGTTTACACGTGTGTGTGTGTGTGTGTGTGTGTGTGTGTGTGTGTGTGTGTGTGTGTGTGTGTGTGTGTGTGTGTGTGTGTGTGTGTATGTGCGTAACTGTGTTGCTTATAAGTTTGTGTGTGTACGTGCGATCGTCCGTGAGTAACTGTGTGTATTTAGGTGTGTGAGTGACTGCATGTGTGTATTTAGGTGTGTGAGTGACTGCATGTGTGTGAATAGGTGTGTGAGTGACTGCATGTGTGTATTTAGGTGTGTGAGTGACTGCATGTGTGTGAATAGGTGTGTGAGTGACTGCATGTGTGTATTTAGGTGTGTGAGTGACTGCATGTGTGTAATTAGGTGTGTGAGTGACTGCATGTGTGTATTTAGGTGTGTGAGTGACTGCATGTGTGTATTTAGGTGTGTGAGTGACTGCATGTGTGTATTTAGGTGTGTGAGTGACTGCATGTGTGTATTTAGGTGTGTGAGTGACTGCATGTGTGTATTTAGGTGTGTGAGTGACTGCATGTGTGTATTTAGGTGTGTGAGTGACTGCATGAGTGTAATTAGGTGTGTGAGTGACTGCATGAGTGTAATTAGGTGTGTGAGTGACTGCATGTGTGTATTTAGGTGTGTGAGTGACTGCATGTGTGTATTTAGGTGTGTGTGTCTACAGTTATTTACTCAAGGGGCTTCAGAGAGTTCAACACAAGTACCTTCTGAGTAGCAGGGAAATGATGTGGGACAGCAATCACTTTACAGTCACTGAGCTGGACAGAGAGCGTACTGGGCAAAAACCACACTGGTGACACAGAAAAACACACGCGCAGACACACACACACACACACACACACACACACACACACACACACACACACACACACACACACACACACACACACACACACACACACACACACACACACACACACACACACACACACACACACACACACACACACACACACACACACACACTGGTAAAACAACACAATAAAAACATCCACGCAGGGTGGAAATATTATAATGTATCCCAAATCACTGGTCCAAAGTAGTGCACCCTATTCCCTATGGGCCCTGGTCCAAAGTAGTGCACCCTATTACCTATGGGCCCTGGTTAAAGTAGTGCCCTGTATTGCACAGAGAAAACCCCCACTCAGCCTCTGGCTATCCCATCCTGCTGGGCTTTGGGATGTCAGGTACAAGTTCATCTCTACAGCGACTATTTTCTCCTCCCTTTGTTCTAAACTCCCTCCCTCCCTCCCTCCGGTCCCTCCCTCCCTCCCTCCCTCCCTCTGCCCCCACCTGGCTGGGCTTTTGGAGTTCAGGTACAGAACAAGTTAATCTCCACAGAGACAGATGTCAGGGTGTTATCAGCAACACCCAGTATCCCTCTGTTCTACCCTCATCCCTCCCTCCCTCCCTCCTTCCCTCTGTCAACCTTCTATCCCTCTGTTCTACCCTCATCCCTGCCTCCCTGCCTCCCTGGGCAACAGTCCCTGTACCTAACCCTGCCCTTCTGTGAGCCCTCTGTCCCTGTACCTAACACTGCCTTTCTGTTAGCCCAATGTCCCTGTACCTAACCCTGCCTTTCTGTTAGCCCTCTGTCCCTGTCCCTAACCCTGCCTTTCTGTTAGCCCTCTGTCCCTGTCCCTAACCCTGCCTTTCTGTTAGCCCTCTGTCCCTGTCCCTAACCCTGCCTTTCTGTTAGCCCAATGTCCCTGTACCTAACCCTGCCTTTCTGTTAGCCCAATGTCCCTGTCCCTAACCCTGCCTTTCTGTTAGCCCAATGTCCCTGTCCCTAACCCTGCCTTTCTGTTAGCCCAATGTCCCTGTCCCTAACCCTGCCTTTCTGTTAGCCCAATGTCCCTGTCCCTAACCCTGCCTTTCTGTTATCCCTCTGTTCCTGTACCTAACCCTGCCTTTCTGTTATCCCTCTGTTCCTGTACCTAACCCTGCCTTTCTGTTATCCCTCTGTTCCTGTCCCTAACCCTGCCTTTCTGTTAGCCCAATGTCCCTGTCCCTAACCCTGCCTTTCTGTTAGCCCACTGTCCCTGTACCTAACCCTGCCTTTCTGTTAGCCCAATGTCCCTGTCCCTAACCCTGCCTTTCTGTTAGCCCAATGTCCCTGTACCTAACACTGCCTTTCTGTTAGCCCAATGTCCCTGTCCCTAACCCTGCCTTTCTGTTAGCCCAATGTCCCTGTACCTAACCCTGCCTCTCTGTTAGCCCAATGTCCCTGTCCCTAACCCTGCCTTTCTGTTAGCCCTCTGTCCCTGTCCCTAACCCTGCCTTTCTGTTAGCCCAATGTCCCTGTACCTAACACTGCCTTTCTGTTAGCCCTCTGTCCCTGTCCCTAACCCTGCCATTCTGTTAGCCCAATGTCCCTGTCCCTAACCCTGCCTTTCTGTTAGCCCAATGTCCCTGTACCTAACCCTGCCTTTCTGTTAGCCCAATGTCCCTGTCCCTAACCCTGCCTTTCTGTTAGCCCAATGTCCCTGTCCCTAACCCTGCCTTTCTGTTAGCCCAATGTCCCTGTCCCTAACCCTGCCTTTCTGTTAGCCCTCTGTCCCTGTCCCTAACCCTGCCTTTCTGTTAGCCCAATGTCCCTGTCCCTAACCCTGCCTTTCTGTTAGCCCAATGTCCCTGTACCTAACCCTGCCTTTCTGTTAGCCCAATGTCCCTGTACCTAACACTGCCTTTCTGTTAGCCCTCTGTCCCTGTACCTAACCCTGCCTTTCTGTTAGCCCTCTGTTCCTGTCCCTAACCCTGCCTTTCTGTTATCCCTCTGTCCCTGTCCCTAACCCTGCCTTTCTGTTAGTCCTCTGTACCTACACTGCCTTTCTGTTAGCCCTCTGTCCCTGTACCTAACCCTGCCTTTCTGTTAGCCCTCTGTTCCTGTCCCTAACCCTGCCTTTCTGTTATCCCTCTGTCCCTGTCCCTAACCCTGCCTTTCTGTTAGTCCTCTGTACCTACACTGCCTTTCTGTTAGCCCTCTGTTCCTGTCCCTAACCCTGCCTTTCTGTTATCCCTCTGTTCCTGTACCTAACCCTGCCTTTCTGTTATCCCTCTGTTCCTGTACCTAACCCTGCCTTTCTGTTAGCCCAATGTCCCTGTACCTAACCCTGCCTTTCTGTTAGCCCAATGTCCCTGTCCCTAACCCTGCCTTTCTGTTAGCCCAATGTCCCTGTACCTAACCCTGCCTTTCTGTTAGCCCTCTGTTCCTGTACCTAACACTGCCTTTCTGTTAGCCCAATGTCCCTGTCCCTAACCCTGCCTTTCTGTTAGCCCAATGTCCCTGTCCCTAACCCTGCCATTCTGTTAGCCCTCTGTTCCTGTACCTAACACTGCCTTTCTGTTAGCCCAATGTCCCTGTCCCTGCCCTTCACCTGACCCTCTGTTGGGGTGATAATCCATGATAATGGCCAGGAGTCATATGGTCTGAGCAGTGGTCCCTGTCCCTAACCCTGCCCTTCTGTTAGCCCTCTGTTGGGGTGATCATCTCCTGGGAGAGATTGATGAGACTTGGCTGGCTAGGGAGCAGGGATTTACACCCCCCCCCCCAGTCTGACACACACACACACGGACATGAGGGTTAATGGTTAGGACCCTCACCCTCTGGACCATACGGTAGCTCCCCTCTCTCTTCTGTCTTTATACTCTTTAGAGGGAGGGAGGGAGGGAGGGAGGGAGGGAGGGAGGGAGGGAGGGAGGGAGGGAGCCAGTGAAGAACAAACACAATTGTAACTACAACCCATGTTTATATTTATTTATTTTCCCTTTTACTATTTGCACATCATTACGTCACTGAATACAGGTGAAGTCAGAAGTTTACATACACCTTAGCTAAATACATTTAAACTCAGTTTTTCACAATTCCTGACATTTAATCCTAGTAAAAAATTCCCTGTTTTAGGTCAGTTAGGATCACCACTTTATTTTAAGAATGTAAAATGTCAGAATAATAGTAGAGAGGATTGAGATCATGGCTTTGTGATGGCCACTCCAGTACCTTGACTTTGTTGTCCTTAAGCCATTTAGTCACAACTTTGGAAGTATGCTTGGGGTCATTGTCCATTTGGAAGACCCATTTGCGACCAAGCTTTAACTTCCTGATTGATGTCTTGAGATGTTGCTTCAATATATTCACCTAATTTCCCTTCCTCATGATGCCATCTGTTTTGTGAAGTGCACCAGTCCCTCCTGCGGCAAAGCACAGGTGGGTTTGGAGCAGTGGCTTCTTCCTTGCTGAGCGGCCTTTCAGGTTATGTCGATATAGGACTTGTTTTACTGTGGATATAGATACTTTTGTACCTGTTTCCTCCAGCATCTTCACAAGGTCCTTTGCTGTTGTTCTGGGATTGATTTGCACTTTTCGCACCAAAGTACGTTCATCTCTAGGAGACAGAGCACGTCGCCTGCCTGAGGGGTATGACGGCTGCGTGGTCCCATGGTGTTTATACTTGCGTATTATTGTTTGTGCAGATGAACGTGGTACCTTCAGGCGTTTGGAAATTGCTCCCATGGATGGACCAGACTTGTGGAGGTCTACAATAATTTTTCGGAGGTCTTGGCTGATTTCTTTTGATTTTCCCATGATGTCAAGCAAAGAGGCACTGCGTTTGAAAGTAGGCCTTGAAATACATCCTCAGGTACACCTCCAATTGACTCAAATTATGTCAATTAGCCAACAAAAGCTTCTAAAGTCATGACATAATTTTCGGGAATTTTCCAAGCTGTTTAAAGGCACAGTCAACTTAGTGTATGTAAACTTCTGACCCACTGGAATTGTGATACAGTGAATTATAAGTGAAATAATCTGTCTGTTAACAATTGTTGGAAAAATTACTGCACAAAGTAGATGTCCTAACCGACTTGCCAAAACTACAGTTTGTTAACAAGAAATTAGTGGAGTGGTTGAAAAACAAGTTTTAATGACTCCAACCTAAGTGTATGTAAACATCCGACTTCAACTGTAAATACATAATATGACATTTGAAATGTAATTTTTTTTTTTTTACTTTTGTGAGTGTAATGTTTACTGTTCATTCACTTGCTTTGGCAATATAAACATATGTTTCCCATGCTAATATAGCCCTTAAATTGAATTGGGGGGGAAGAGAGAGAGAGAGACTATAGCTGTATGCTATGCTCATTGACTCTTCACTGATACCATCATCTCATCTCCTTTGTCATCTCTACCTCCTCTACCTCCTCTGTCTCCTTTGTCTCCTCTGTCTCCTCTGTCTCCTTTGTCTCCTCTGTCTCCTCTATCTCCTCTACCTCCTCTGTCTCCTCTATCTCCTCTGTCTCCTCTATCTCCTCTGTCTCCTCTGTCTCCTTTGTCTCCTTTGTCTCCTCTATCTCCTCTATCTCCTCTGTCTCCTCTATCTCCTCTGTCTCCTCTGTCTCCTCTGTCTCCTCTGTCTCCTTTGTCTCATCTGTCCCCTCTATCTCTCTGTCTCTATGTCCTCTGTCTCTTCTATCTCTCTCTCGTCTGTCTCCTCTCTCTCTCATCTGTCCCCTCTATCTCTCTGTCTCTATGTCCTCTGTCTCTTCTATCTCTTTCTCGTCTGTCTCCTCTCTCTCTCATCTGTCCCCTCTATCTCTCTGTCTCTATGTCTTCTACCTCCTCTACCTCCTCTGTCTCCTCTACCTCCTCTGTCTCCTCTGTCTCCTTTGTCTCCTCTGTCTCCTCTATCTCCTCTACCTCCTCTGTCTCCTCTATCTCCTCTGTCTCCTCTATCTCCTCTGTCTCCTCTGTCTCCTTTGTCTCCTTTGTCTCCTCTATCTCCTCTATCTCCTCTGTCTCCTCTATCTCCTCTGTCTCCTCTGTCTCCTCTATCTCCTCTGTCTCCTCTGTCTCCTCTGTCTCCTCTGTCTCCTCTGTCTCCTCTGTCTCCTCTGTCTCCTCTGTCTCCTCTGTCTCCTCTATCTCCTCTGTCTCCTCTGTCTCCTCTACCTCCTCTGTCTCCTCTGTCTCCTCTGTCTCCTCTGTCTTCTCTATCTCCTCTGTCTCCTCTATCTCCTCTGTCTCCTCTGTCTCCTCTGTCTCCTCTGTCTCCTCTACCTCCTCTACCTCCTCTGTCTCCTCTGTCTCCTTTGTCTCCTCTATCTCCTCTACCTCCTCTGTCTCCTCTATCTCCTCTGTCTCCTCTGTCTCCTCTGTCTCCTCTACCTCCTCTACCTCCTCTGTCTCCTCTGTCTCCTCTACCTCCTCTGTCTCCTCTGTCTCCTTTGTCTCCTCTATCTCCTCTACCTCCTCTACCTCCTCTGTCTCCTCTATCTCCTCTGTCTCCTCTGTCTCCTCTGTCTCCTCTATCTCCTCTATCTCCTCTATCTCCTCTATCTCCTCTGTCTCCTCTATCTCCTCTGTCTCCTCTGTCTCCTCTATCTCCTCTATCTCCTCTGTCTCCTCTACCTCCTCTGTCTCCTCTGTCTCCTCTATCTCCTCTGTCTCCTCTATCTCCTCTGTCTCCTCTATCTCATCTCTCTGTCTCTCAAGCTCAATCATACAGAAGGGAACAGAGAGGGTGATTGGTCTTGGTGTGTGAGGAGAGAAAGGTGGAGGAGAGAAGTAGCACAACAGCAATGTGAGGATTACAACACAGGATATATCCTCCTATCTTAGTCATTGGCTGGGAGAGATTAAGAGGCTGCGCTGGCACTGTTGCTGTGGCATGCAGGTGTGTGTGTGTGTGTGTGTGTGTGTGTGTGTGTGTGTGTGTGTGTGTGTGTGTGTGTGTGTGTGTGTGTGTGTGTGTGTGTGTGTGTGTGTGTGTGTGTGTGTGTGTGTGTGTGAGAGAGAGAGGATTTGATTCAATAAAGAGAGAGAACAAGAGGTGAGAGAGTGGGTGTGTGTTCCACATGAATCCCTATCCCCTACATCTGCCCTATGGGCCTGGCTAAGAGTAGTGCACTACACAGGGAAGGGAGTTGGGCACCATTTGGGACACAGACAGTGAAAGCTCAGACAATGATGAGTTCAGGAAGTACATTCAGTAAAGGAATCATTCAAATTAAAATGGGCTTTTCTTTTTTTTGAATGAGAAATATTCTCAATGGAATCTCTATATTAAATATATTCAAAGGAGCCACACAAAGAGGGATGGTTGAAATTAAAGCAACTTGTAGTTTAAGGAGACCAGACTGTCATTACACCCATTAGATCACTATTGACTGATGAATGGTGAGACCAGACTGTCATTACACCCATTAGATCACTATTGACTGATGAATGGTGAGACCAGACTGTCATTACACCCATTAGATCACTATTGACTGATGAATGGTGAGACCAGACTGTCATTACACCCATTAGATCACTATTGACTGATGAATGGTGAGACCAGACTGTCATTACACCCATTAGATCACTATTGACTGATGAATGGTGAGTCCAGACTGTCATTACACCCATTAGATCACTATTGACTGATGAATGGTGAGACCAGACTGCCATTACACCCATTAGATCACTATTGACTGATGAATGGTGAAACCAGACTGTCATTACACCCATTAGATCACTATTGACTGATGATTGGTGAGACCAGACTATCATTACACCCATTCGATCACTATTGACTGATGAATGGTGAGACCAGACTGTCATTACACCCATTAGATCACTATTGACTGATGAATGGTGAGACCAGACTGCCATTACACCCATTAGATCACTATTGACTGATGAATGGTGAAACCAGACTGTCATTACACCCATTAGATCACTATTGACTGATGAATGGTGAGACCATACTGTCATTACACCCATTAGATCACTATTGACTGATGAATGGTGAGACCAGACTGTCATTACACCCATTAGATCACTATTGACTGATGAATGGTGAGACCAGACTGTCATTACACCCATTAGATCACTATTGACTGATGAATGGTGAGACCAGACTGTCATTACACCCATTAGATCACTATTGACTGATGAATGGTGAGACCAGACTGTCATTACACCCATTAGATCACTATTGACTGATGAATGGTGAGACCATACTGTCATTACACCCATTAGATCACTATTGACTGATGAATGGTGAGACCAGACTGCCATTACACCCATTAGATCACTATTGACTGATGAATGGTGAGACCAGACTGTCATTACACCCATTAGATCACTATTGACTGATGAATGGTGAGACCAGACTGTCATTACACCCATTAGATCACTATTGACTGATGAATGGTGAGACCAGACTGTCATTACACCCATTAGATCACTATTGACTGATGAATGGTGAGACCAGACTGTCATTACACCCATTAGATCACTATTGACTGATGAATGGTGAGACCAGACTGTCATTACACCCATTAGATCACTATTGACTGATGAATGGTGATGAGAAACAGAGAATGTCATAGAAAGAAAGAAAATTCAACAAAAATAAATACAAGAAAAGTTCTAGAAAAGACAGGAATTACAATAAAAAGACAGGAAATAGAACAATTAGTGCAACAAATCATCAGTGATTGGTCCAATGTTTGTTAGTGTGTTGTTTGAACTGAAGTAGGCTATCCCAGGGACCATGAGTGAAATACATGAACATGCAGTGATCCCATGCAGTGATCCCATGCAGTGATCCCATGCAGGGATCCCATGCAGTGATCCCATGCAGTGATACTTGCAGTGACATGTGAGTGTGTGACAGTCTGACTGTTTTCGCTGCAGCTAGTGACTAGAACGAGCTGCAACAAACACTCAAACTGGACCGTTTTATCTCCATCTCTTCATTCACAGACTCAATCCTGGACACTCTACTGACAGTTGTGGCTGCTTCGCGTGATGTATTGTTGTCTCTACCTTTCTTGCCCATTGTGCTGTTGTCTGTGCCCAATAATGTTTGTACCATGTTTTGCGCTGCTACCATGGTTGTGCTGCTGCCATGTTGTGTTGCTACCATGTTGTTTTTCATGTTGTGTTGCAACCATGATGTGTTGTCATGTGTTGCTGCAATAATAAACTCAGCAAAAAAAGAAACGTCCCTTTTTCAGGACCCTGTCTTTCAAAGATAATTTGTAAAAATCCGAATAACTTCACAGATCTTCATTGTAAAGGGTTTAAACTGCGTGTCCCATGCTTCTTCAATGAACCATAAACAATTAATGAACATGCACATGTGGAACGGTCGTTAAGACACTAACAGCTTACAGACGGAAGGCAATTAAGGTCACAGTTATGACAACTTAGGACACTAAAGAGGCCTTTCTACTGACTCTGAATAATACCAAAAGAAAGATGCCCAGGGTCCCTGCTCATCTGCGTGAACGTGCCTTAGGCATGCTGCAAGGAGGCATGAGGACTGCAGATGTGGCCAGGGCAATAAATTGGAATGTCCGTACTGTGAGACGCCTAAGACAGCGCTACAGGGAGACAGGATGGACAGCTGATCGTCCTCGCAGTGGCAGACCACGTGTAACAACACCTGCACAGGATCGGTACATCCAAACATCACACCTGCGGGACAGGTACAGGATGGCAACGACAACTGCCCGAGTTACATCAGGAACGCACAATCCCTCCATCAGTGCTCAGACTGCCCGCAATAGGCTGAGAGAGGCTGGACTGAGGGCTTGTAGGCCTGTTGTAAGGCAGGTCCTCACCAGACATCACCGGCAACAACGTCACCTATGGGCACAAACCCACCGTAGCTGGACCAGACAGGACTGGCAAGAAGTGCTCTTCACGAGTGGCGGTTTTGTCTCACCAGGGGTGATGGCCAGATTCGCGTTTAACATCGAAGAAATGAGCGTTACACCGAGACCTGTACTCTGGAGCGGGATCGATTTGGAGGTGGAGGGTCCGTCATGGTCTGGGGCGGTGTTTCACAGCATCATTGGACTGAGCTTGTTGTCATTGCAGGCAATCTCAACGCTGTGAGCTACAGGGAAGACATCCTCCTCCCTCATGTGGTACCCTTCCTGCAGGCTCATCCTGACATGACCCTCCAGCATGACAATGCCACCAGCCATACTGCTCGTTCTGTGCGTGATTTCCTGCAAGACAGGAACGTCAGTGTTCTGCTGTGGCCAGCAAAGAGCGCGTCTGGGACCTGTTGGATCGGAGGGTGAGGGCTAGGGCCATTCCCCCCAGAAATGTCAGGTAACGTGCAGGTGCATTGGTGGAAGAGTGGGGTAACATCTCACAGCAAGAACTGGCAAATCTGGTGCAGTCCATGAGGAGGAGATGCACTGCAGTACTTAATGCAGCTGGTGGCCACACCAGATACTGACTGTTATTTTAGATTTTCACCCCCCCTTTATTCAGGGACACATTATTCCATTTCTGTTAGTGTCACGTTGGTTATAATGAGTGGACCAAGATGCAGCGTGGTATGGTTCCATACTCTTTATTTGGAAGTGAAACTCACAGAAAACAAAAAAGCACAAAACGAACCGTGAAGCTCGCAGGCAACTATACATAGACAAGATCCCACAAAGCACAATGGGGAAATGGCTACCTAAATATGATCCCCAATCAGAGACAACGATAAACAGTTGCCTCTGATTGGGGACCATACCAGGCCAACATAGATATATAATCACCTAGATACCCCACCCTAGTCACACCCCGACCTAACCAACATAGAGAATAAAAAGCTCTCTATGGTCAGGGCGTGACAGTTAGTCACATGTCTGTGGAACTTGTTCAGTTTATGTCTCAGTTGTTGAATCTTGTTATGTTCATACAAATATTTACACATGTTAAGTTTGCTGAAAATAAACGCAGTTGACAGTGAGACGACCTTTCTTTATTTGCTGAGTTTATGTTGTTGTGTTAGGTTTCTCTTTATGTAGTGTTGTGGGGTTTGTGATGTTGTGATGTGTGTTTTGTCTTATATTTTTATTTAATTTATTTGTATTTTTAATCCCAGACCCTTTTCCCGCAGGGGGCCTTTTGCCCTTTGGTAGGCCGTCACTGTAAATAAGAATTTGTTCTTAACTGACTTGCCTGGTTAAATAAAGATTAATAACAAATAAAAATACATTTAGAGAGCCTCACTTTATAACACAATAATTCAGTTACTGGCAGAGAGATGGAGACAAGCACACACACACACACACACACACACACACACACACACACACACACACACACTGGACTCACACTCACACACACACACTGGACACACACACACACACACACACACACACACACACACACACACACACACACACACACACACACACACACACACACACACACACACTGGACACACACACACATGTACACACACACACACTCCCCAGCTAGTACATAACGTTCTGAGAACCACATCTTTCTTAGAGCTTGGTGAGAGCGTGGTTGTACTAAGGTTATTTTGCACACAACCTTCCCATTTGCTTTGGGACATGGTGTATTTGTTTTCTGGGAGTGGTTGCTTAGCTGTGGGACATGGTGTATTTGTTTTCTGGGAGTGGTTGCTTAGCTTTGGGACATGGTGTATTTGTTTTCTGGGAGTGGTTGCTTAGCTTTGGAACATGGTGTATTTGTTTTCTGGGAGTGGTTGCTTAGCTTTGGGACATGGTGTATTTGTTTTCTGGGAGTGGTTGCTTAGCTTTGGGACATGGTGTATTTGTTTTCTGGGAGTGGTTGCTTAGCTTTGGGTCATGGTGTATTTGTTTTCTGGGAGTGGTTGCTTAGCTTTGGAACATGGTGTATTTGTTTTCTGGGAGTGGTTGCTTAGCTTTGGGACATGGTATATTTGTTTTCTGGGAGTGGTTGCTTAGCTTTGGGACATGGTGTATTTGTTTTCTGGGAGTGGTTGCTTAGCTTTGGGACATGGTGTATTTGTTTTCTGGGAGTGGTTGCTTAGCTTTGGGACATGGTGTATTTGTTTTCTGGGAGTGGTTGCTTAGCTTTGGGACATGGTGTATTTGTTTTCTGGGAGTGGTTGCTTAGCTTTGGGACATGGTGTATTTGTTTTCTGGGAGTGGTTGCTTAGCTTTGGAACATGGTGTATTTGTTTTCTGGGAGTGGTTGCTTAGCTTTGGGACATGGTGTATTTGTTTTCTGGGAGTGGTTGCTTAGCTTTGGGACATGGTGTATTTGTTTTCTGGGAGTGGTTGCTTAGCTTTGGGACATGGTGTATTTGTTTTCTGGGAGTGGTTGCTTAGCTTTGGGACATGGTGTATTTGTTTTCTGGGAGTGGTTGCTTAGCTTTGGGACATGGTGTATTTGTTTTCTGGGAGTGGTTGCTTAGCTTTGGGACATGGTGTATTTGTTTTCTGGGAGTGGTTGCTTAGCTTTGGGACATGGTGTATTTGTTTTCTGGGAGTGGTTGCTTAGCTTTGGGACATGGTGTATTTGTTTTCTGGGAGTGGTTGCTTAGCTTTGGAACATGGTGTATTTGTTTTCTGGGAGTGGTTGCTTAGCTTTGGAACATGGTGTATTTGTTTTCTGGGAGTGGTTGCTTAGCTTTGGGACATGGTGTATTTGTTTTCTGGGAGTGGTTGCTTAGCTTTGGGACATGGTGTATTTGTTTTCTGGGAGTGGTTGCTTAGCTTTGGGACATGGTGTATTTGTTTTCTGGGAGTGGTTGCTTAGCTTTGGGACATGGTGTATTTGTTTTCTGGGAGTGGTTGCTTAGCTTTGGGACATGGTGTATTTGTTTTCTGGGAGTGGTTGCTTAGCTTTGGGAGATGGTGTATTTGTTTTCTGGGAGTGGTTGCTTAGCTTTGGGACATGGTGTATTTGTTTTCTGGGTGTGGTTGCTTAGCTTTGGGACATGGTGTATTTGTTTTCTGGGAGTGGTTGCTTAGCTTTGGGACATGGTGTATTTGTTTTCTGGGAGTGGTTGCTTAGCTTTGGAACATGGTGTATTTGTTTTCTGGGAGTGGTTGCTTAGCTTTGGGACATGGTGTATTTGTTTTCTGGGAGTGGTTGCTTAGCTTTGGAACATGGTGTATTTGTTTTCTGGGAGTGGTTGCTTAGCTTTGGAACATGGTGTATTTGTTTTCTGGGAGTGGTTGCTTAGCTTTGGAACATGGTGTATTTGTTTTCTGGGAGTGGTTGCTTAGCTTTGGAACATGGTGTATTTGTTTTCTGGGAGTGGTTGCTTAGCTTTGGAACATGGTGTATTTGTTTTCTGGGAGTGGTTGCTTAGCTTTGGAACATGGTGTATTTGTTTTCTGGGAGTGGTTGCTTAGCTTTGGAACATGGTGTATTTGTTTTCTGGGAGTGGTTGCTTAGCTTTGGGACATTCTGAGAACTTTCAGCATTTTCTTAGTATTTCATTACATTCTTTAACAGAATGTTACCTAATAGTTCAGACAAGGTTACATTACCATCTTGGTAATGTTCTAGGAACGTTCTCCAACTGGTTTGACATTGGAATGTTCTCAAATATTTCAGGGAATGTTAAGAAACAACGTTGTTCTGCAGGTTTCATCATCGTTCTATGTAGAGTCGTGTTCTTAAATTGTTCAGAGAACTTTAAGAAACCTTTCCATAGAAAACACAAGATAACTTTAGTAACGTTCACAGAACGTTCTAAGAATGTGATTAATAAACATGTGCAGGACATTCCACTCTCAGCATCAACAGAACACTCTCTATCTATCTCATTAGTATGACTTGCCTAGTTAGGTAAAGGTTAAATAAAACATTTAAGTGTGTTCGGGTGTGTTCATACCCACTAATTGGCCACATCTGATCTTAATGAGTGCTTGATTCCTTTGAGATGGGGTCTGTTTGAACACGCTATAAAATGGCAGGCTAGCTCCATCCTGGTGGCACAGTGGACTAATTCCATGAATAGAGAACAGAAGATTATCGGTTTGAATCTCACTGATACCCTGTCACAATAAAAAATGCATGTGGCTGCATTATTAATGCCTGAAATGAATGTCCATGTGTCCTACTCTGTGCTTGGAGTTCAAACAACTTAACCCTGATTAAGCTAGCGGTGTTAATAAAATACTTTTTGAAACATTCAGTGAAAGTTATTACAAAGTTATTCAAAAACCTTCAAATAACCTATCATTTCTGTTCTCAGAACGTTAATAAAACCTCCCAGGAAAACGTTCATGGAACCTCCCTGCAACCTAAATGTAAACATTCCCAGAACGTTAACTTCTGTTCTCAGAAGGTTTTAAAAACGTTCTGTTTTCCCAGTCAGGAAACGTATAGCTTTGTTCCAATAACCAATGGGACACAACTGATTCATTCAGAGGCACAGGAGAGACATCCTTTCCTGGACCATCTAGACCATCTAGATCTGTCCACCCACTCCTCTCCACCTCTCAAACAACCACAGGAGACGTCTGTCCTAGAGTCCATGGACCATCTAGACCTGTCCACCTCTCAAACAACCACAGGACGGGTCAACAATACTGCACAGTGAACTGACAACAATGGTTGCTGCCATACACATAGTAACAGCACTCTGGGCTGATTTGAATCACACTGATACTGTCATGCCTAGCTGGACAACACTGAAATAGGAGGACGGAAAGAGAAGAGAATGTGATGGGCAGTGAGAAGAAGGGGGAGAATAGAGAGAGAGAAAAAGAGGGAGATGGGGGGGGGGAATAAGAAGACAGAAAGAGAAATAGAATGGACAAAGAGAGAAAGAGAAAAAACAAGAGAAAGAGAGAGACAAAGAGAGAGAAAGACAAAGAGAGAAAGAGAAAAAACAAGAGAAAGAGAGAGAAAGACAAACAGAGAGAAAGAGAGAAACAGAAACAACGATGACGACAATAAGCAATAGAGCCCACCTCCCCATCTCCCCCTCACCTCTCCCACCTCCCCACCTCCCCCTCACCCATTACCTCCTGCCAAGGCAGCAGCTACTCTTCCTGGGGTTTATTATGGATCCCCATTAGTTCCTGCCAAGGCAGCAGCTACTCTTCCTGGGGTTTATTATGGATCCCCATTAGTTCCTGCCAAGGCAGCAACTACTCTTCCTGGGGTTTATTATGGATCCCCATTAGTTCCTACCAAGGCAGCAACTACTCTTCCTGGGGTTTATTATGGATCCCCATTAGTTCCTGCCAAGGCAGCAGGTACTCTTCCTGGGGTTTATTATGGATCCCCATTAGTTCCTGCCAAGGCAGCAGGTACTCTTCCTGGGGTTTATTATGGATCCCCATTAGTTCCTGCCAAGGCAGCAGGTACTTTTCCTGGGGTCCAGCAACATTAAGGGAGTTAAATACATTTAAAAAATATTACATGACAATTCATACCACTTTTCACAACACATTAAGTGTGTTCCCTCAGGCCACTTCTCTACTATCACATATCTACAATGCAAAATCAATGTGTACGTGTGTGTAGAGTGCGTGTTTAATGTGTATGTGCGTCTGTGCCTGTGTGTGTCTCTTCACAGTCCCTGCTGTTCCATAAGGTCTATTTGTATCTGTTTTTTAAATCTGATTCTACTGCTGCATCAGTTACCTGATGTGGAATAGAGTTCCATGTAGCCAAGGCTCTATGTAGTACTGTGCCACTCCCATAGTCTGTTCTGGACTTGGGGAAGAGTGAAGAGACCTCTGGTGGCATGTCTTGTGGGATATGCATGGGTGTCTGAGCTGTGTGTTTGTAGTTTAGACCTTTCCGACAGTCAATGACCAAAAGCACCCTCTTTGGCCTCATGATTGGAATATTATCAATATGTTTCATAATTAATAACGTTATTTTTTTTTTTTTTATCTGACGAAAATCCGGTGTTTCTATGTTAAACAGTTTTGTCATATTTTAGTCTTCTGCGATGTATATAAAGTAATATTTGGATGCAAACGCAAAATGTAAAACATTTGTACTCTATATCTGACATGGTACAGGTGTATATTTTTGTAACATAGTAGATTTGTTGAAGACTACCCAGAATCACTCTGTGAGGCCCTGATTTAGCCCACTGCAGGACGCGGTTAAACACATGTCTCGGTGCGTTCAACATGTCAATACTTCTCACAAATACAAGTAGTGATGAAGTCAATCTCTTCTCTACATTGAGCCAGGAGAGATTGACATGCATATTATTAATGTTAGCTCTCCGTGTACATTTTACGGGCCAGCCGTGCTGCCCTGTTCTGTGCCAATTGTCATTTTCCTATGTCCCTCTTTGTGGCACCTGACCACACGACTGGACAGTAGTCCAGGTGCGACAAAACTAGGGCCTGTAGGACCTGCCTTGTTGATAGTGTTGTTAAGACGGCAGAGCAGTGCTTTAGGAGCCTAGCTTGGCCTTGGCTTCACTCCTCCACGTCCTCCCCTGTTCTCTTCAACTTCCTCTCTCTCTTTGTCACTCTATTTCTGTCTCTCTGCCTCTCTCTCTCTCTCTCTTTCTCTTTCCTTCTCTCTGTCTCTCTAATTCTTTCTCTCTCCCCTTTCCCTCCCCCCTCTCTCCTTCTCTCTCTCCCTACTCCCCCCTCTCTTCTTTCTCTCCTTGTTCAATCCCCTTCTCACAAAGGACGTGGGTCCCATTGCCTTACCATTGATTAGGTCGATAAGAGACTGCTTTTAGAGAGTTACCCTAGCCTATTGACGTGAGCTGGTCCTACGTCTAGACAGGGCTAAAGAAGGCTGGATAAAAGGCGCCATTGGGAGGACTAATGATTATCACAGAGTGATATTGGGAAGCTTGGTGAGAGGGACATCAGTTGCGTCCCAAATTACAACTTATTACCTTTGTAGTGTTCTTCTTCGGACCATTGCGCGAAGGTGCAATTGGTCTCCACCCTTCCCCTCCCCCTTGACCCTTTCAATGTCCACAGATCTGAGGGGTCTGAATAGGTATAAACAGTGGTGTAGTGGAGGAGCTTCATATTGCTTCCATCGAAAATATATTTAAATATTTAAATGTTAGGCAAAAGAGGGAGTGGTTAGGGAGCGAATTGAATTAAACTGGACTATAGAAGTGACCTGGTGGTGTATTGAATTAAACTGGGTTATAGAAGTGACCTGGTGATGTATTGAATTAAGCTGGACTATAGAAGTGACCTGGTGATGTATTGAATTAAACTGGGTTATAGAAGTGACCTGGTGGTGTATTGAATTAAACTGGGTTATAGAAGTGACCTGGTGATGTATTGAATTAAACTGGACTATAGAAGTGACCTGGTGATGTAATGAATTAAACTGGGCTATAGAAGTGACCTGGTGATGTATTGAATTAAACTGGACTATAGAAGTGACCTGGTGATGTATTGAATTAAACTGGGTTATAGAAGTGACCTGGTGATGTAATGAATTAAACTGGGTTATAGAAGTGACCTGGTGATGTAATGAATTAAACGGGGTTATAGAAGTGACCTGGTGATGTATTGAATTAAACTGGGCTATAGAAGTCCATCTGCTTTGTAATGGATCCAAGACAAGGATTTTCCTTTTTTCTTCTGTACTCTATAATTAACTGTGTATCAGGCAGGTACCGATGTGCACACACACACACACACACACACACACACACACACACACACACACACACACACACACACACACACACACACACACACACACACACACACACACACACACACACACACACACACACACACACACACACACACACACACACACACACAAACACACTCCTCTTCAACTATAGTACAGCAGTCTCATCTCTCCACAGGAGGTGACTGACTATTTGATTAGCTCTTTGGCAGTATGTGTGTGTGTGTGGAAAGTAAATAAACTAAATCCCTGCTGGGTTGCAGTGGTAAAGGTCAGCAGCTGGTGGTCCCTCTGCACACACACACACACACACACACACACACACACACACACACACACACACACACACACACACACACACACACACACACACACACACACACACACACACACACGCTGCTCTCCCCAGCCAAGCGTGGTGTCTGATGATTGTGTCATTTAATTTCATATGGACTGGTAGATGGGCACACCTTTGATCTGCTTTGATTTATAATGCATTTCATCCAGTTGTCTCTGTGTGTGTGTGTGTGTGTGTGTGTGTGTGTGTGTGTGTGTGTGTGTGTGTGTGTGTGTGTGTGTGTGTGTGTGTGTGTGTGTGTGTGTGTGTGTGTGTGTGTGTGTGTGTGTGTGTGTGTGTGTGTAGTAGTAGTCCGTCTCCTTGTCTATGTGTTCAGACTGCTGTGCTGAGGTGGTAAGGGCCCAACTGGCAACCTAGTCTCTGTGGTGCACTACTTCTGATCAGCACCTATAGGGAATAGGGTGTCATTGGGACGCGGTCAAGGAGAGCACAGGGCCAGGGGCTGCGTTTCAAACTCATAAAAGACACACCCTCCTCCACGTCCCCTCGCCTTATGCCCTTGGGGGAATCCCCGAGGCCATGTTTGTCGTCGGTCCAGATGATTAGACAAGCAAGGGAAGTTTGCAGCATCAGCCCCTCAGCCCTCGTTTTAATGGAGTTTGCGAGTGTACAATTATGTTCACTTTGGGGCCTGAAACGCCCCATAATTCAATTCACGAGAAATTGTGCTACTAATGCACAAACACGTCTTGTAAAAAGTAAATATGTCTTCGTTTGGTTAGCTTTTGGAAATTGTAGATATAAAACATTTTCCTTCTTCAGAAGTTCCAGCTAGGCAGGCTAACGTTATTTAGCTAATTCATTTGCTAGCTATCATACAGTAGGCGTATATTAATAATTGACTGTAGCGCATATAAAGCACCCAGAAGTTACCGGTGGCTGAAAACACAATCGTCGCGGGACGAACGAGTGACGGATTTCCGGCCAAGGGCGGTCCATTTAAAAATCATTCCTTCCTCCCGCGCCCCTTGCCCTGCAAGTGTAAACTCATCAGACGTCATGATACGTCATCAGAAGTGTCCACTTAATTTGAGGGCTGAGGGGAGAGGGTGTGTCTGTTTAGTGTTTGTAATACAGCCAGGGTGTTAGATCTGTCTGGTGTCACGCTTTATCTCCTCCTGACAAATCCCTCCACTACAGTCTTCAGTTCCACGTCTCGTCCTCATCTCGTCTCTGTTCCTTACAGCGAAGTGACAGGCTAGGGGGGAGGGGTGGAGAGAGAGAGTAGAGGGAGGGAGAGAAACAGGGAGAGAGAGAGAGAGAAAGAGAGCGAGGCAGAGAGAGAGAGAGAGAGAGATGACACCTTTAACAGTAATACAGTCACAGTAATCCTTTCCTGTATCTGACCTTAAAGACAATCCCTCTTATTATTTTACACACACACACACACACACACACACACACACACACACACACACACACACACACACACACACACACACACACACACACACACACACACACACACACACACACACACACACACACACACACACACACACACACACACACACACACACAGTCTGCCTGTCCCTATTGTTTCTTTAGTCTTCAGTCCAGCTGAACCTGCAGAACAACGGAGCCAGTTTCAGACCCCAGGTCCTTTCCTGTTGTCATATGAATGTATCTGTGTCCATATCTCATTGAAGGGTTCTGGAAATCCCTCCTCAACCTACATTCTCTATGGGACTGTGTGTGTGTGTGTGTGTGTGTGTGTGTGTGTGTGTGTGTGTGTGTGTGTGTGTGTGTGTGTGTGTGTGTGTGTGTGTGTGTGTGTGTGTGTGTGTGTGTGTGTGTGTGTGTGTGTGTGTGTGTGTGTGTGTGTGTGTGAACCCTCCTCTGCTTCAGCCTGTCTGTCAGTCAGACTTGACCTTGGGCTAAAGCATAGCAGAACATCACAGTGTCATTTAACAGTCCCCTGACTAGAGACAATTCAACAGAAACACAGTGTCATTTAACAGTCCCCTGACTAGAGACAATTCAACAGAAACGCAGTGTCTTTTAACAGTCCCCTGACCAGATACAATTCAACAGAAACGCAGTGTCTTTTAACAGTCCCCTGACCAGATACAATTCAACAGAAACACAGTGTCATTTAACAGTCCCCTGACCAGATACAATTCAACAGACACACAGTGTCATTTAACAGTCCCCTGACCAGAGACAATTCAACAGAAACACAGTGTCATTTAACAGTCCCCTGACCAGAGTCAATTCAACAGACACACAGTGTCATTTAACAGTCCCCTGACCAGAGTCAATTCAACAGAAACACAGTGTCATTTAACAGTCCCCTGACCAGATACAATTCAACAGAAACACAGTGTCATTTAACAGTCCCCTGACTAGAGACAATTCAACAGAAACACAGTGTCATTTAACAGTCCCCTGACCAGAGACAATTCAACAGAAACACAGTGTCATTTAACAGTCCCCTGACTAGAGACAATTCAACAGAAACACAGTGTCATTTAACAGTCCCCTGACTAGAGACAATTCAACAGAAACACAGTGTCATTTAACAGTCCCCTGACCAGAGACAATTCAACAGAAACACAGTGTCATTTAACAGTCCCCTGACCAGAGTCAATTCAACAGAAACACAGTGTCATTTAACAGTCCCCTGACCAGATACAATTCAACAGACACACAGTGTCATTTAACAGTCCCCTGACCAGAGACAATTCAACAGAAACACAGTGTCATTTAACAGTCCCCTGACCAGAGACAATTCAACAGAAACACAGTGTCATTTAACAGTCCCCTGACCAGAGACAATTCAACAGAAACACAGTGTCATTTAACAGTCCCCTGACCAGAGTCAATTCAACAGACACACAGTGTCATTTAACAGTCCCCTGACCAGAGTCAATTCAACAGAAACACAGTGTCATTTAACAGTCCCCTGACCAGATACAATTCAACAGAAACACAGTGTCATTTAACAGTCCCCTGACTAGAGACAATTCAACAGAAACACAGTGTCATTTAACAGTCCCCTGACCAGAGACAATTCAACAGAAACACAGTGTCATTTAACAGTCCCCTGACCAGAGTCAATTCAACAGAAACACAGTGTCATTTAACAGTCCCCTGATCAGATACAATTCAACAGAAACACAGTGTCATTTAACAGTCCCCTGACTAGAGACAATTCAACAGAAACACAGTGTCATTTAACAGTCCCCTGACCAGATACAATTCAACAGAAACACAGTGTCATTTAACAGTCCCCTGACCAGAGACAATTCAACAGAAACACAGTGTCATTTAACAGTCCCCTGACCAGATACAATTCAACAGACACACAGTGTCATTTAACAGTCCCCTGACCAGAGACAATTCAACAGAAACACAGTGTCATTTAACAGTCCCCTGACCAGAGTCAATTCAACAGACACACAGTGTCATTTAACAGTCCCCTGACCAGAGTCAATTCAACAGAAACACAGTGTCATTTAACAGTCCCCTGACCAGATACAATTCAACAGAAACACAGTGTCATTTAACAGTCCCCTGACTAGAGACAATTCAACAGAAACACAGTGTCATTTAACAGTCCCCTGACCAGAGACAATTCAACAGAAACACAGTGTCATTTAACAGTCCCCTGACCAGAGTCAATTCAACAGAAACACAGTGTCATTTAACAGTCCCCTGACCAGATACAATTCAACAGAAACACAGTGTCATTTAACAGTCCCCTGACTAGAGACAATTCAACAGAAACACAGTGTCATTTAACAGTCCCCTGACCAGATACAATTCAACAGAAACACAGTGTCATTTAACAGTCCCCTGACTAGAGACAATTCAACAGAAACACAGTGTCATTTAACAGTCCCCTGACCAGATACAATTCAACAGAAACACAGTGTCATTTAACAGTCCCCTGACTAGAGACAATTCAACAGAAACACAGTGTCATTTAACAGTCCCCTGACTAGAGACAATTCAACAGAAACACAGTGTCATTTAACAGTCCCCTGACTAGAGACAATTCAACAGAAACACAGTGTCATTTAACAGTCCCCTGACTAGAGACAATTCAACAGAAACACAGTGTCATTTAACAGTCCCCTGACCAGATACAATTCAACAGAAACACAGTGTCATTTAACAGTCCCCTGACTAGAGACAATTCAACAGAAACACAGTGTCATTTAACAGTCCCCTGACTAGAGACAATTCAACAGAAACACAGTGTCATTTAACAGTCCCCTGACCAGAGACAATTCCACAGAAACACAGTGTCATTTAACAGTCCCCTGACCAGAGACAATTCAACAGAAACACAGTGTCATTTAACAGTCCCCTGACCAGAGTCAATTCAACAGAAACACAGTGTCATTTAACAGTCCCCTGACCAGATACAATTCAACAGAAACACAGTGTCATTTAACAGTCCCCTGACTAGAGACAATTCAACAGAAACACAGTGTCATTTAACAGTCCCCTGACCAGATACAATTCAACAGAAACACAGTGTCATTTAACAGTCCCCTGACTAGAGACAATTCAACAGAAACACAGTGTCATTTAACAGTCCCCTGACCAGATACAATTCAACAGAAACACAGTGTCATTTAACAGTCCCCTGACTAGAGACAATTCAACAGAAACACAGTGTCATTTAACAGTCCCCTGACTAGAGACAATTCAACAGAAACACAGTGTCATTTAACAGTCCCCTGACCAGAGACAATTCAACAGAAACACAGTGTCATTTAACAGTCCCCTGACCAGAGACAATTCAACAGAAACACAGTGTCATTTAACAGTCCCCTGACCAGAGACAATTCAACAGAAACACAGTGTCATTTAACAGTCCCCTGACCAGAGACAATTCAACAGAAACACAGTGTCATTTAACAGTCCCCTGACTAGAGACAATTCAACAGAAACACAGTGTCATTTAACAGTCCCCTGACCAGAGACAATTCAACAGAAACACAGTGTCATTTAACAGTCCCCTGACCAGAGACAATTCAACAGAAACACAGTGTCATTTAACAGTCCCCTGACCAGAGACAATTCAACAGAAACACAGTGTCATTTAACAGTCCCCTGACTAGAGACAATTCAACAGAAACACAGTGTCATTTAACAGTCCCCTGACCAGAGACAATTCAACAGAAACACAGTGTCATTTAACAGTCCCCTGACCAGAGACAATTCAACAGAAACACAGTGTCATTTAACAGTCCCCTGACTAGAGACAATTCAACAGAAACACAGTGTCATTTAACAGTCCCCTGACTAGAGACAATTCAACAGAAACACAGTGTCATTTAACAGTCCCCTGACCAGATACAATTCAACAGAAACACAGTGTCATTTAACAGTCCCCTGACTAGAGACAATTCCACAAAAGAATGTGATTGTTTTTCATACCCCACTCCTCCCCTCCTCCCCTCCTCTCCTCTTCTCCTCCCTGGTTTTCTGTATAGATTGGTGGAGTGTGCTGGTGCCAGTGCTGGTCTCATATTGATTGATTATACCATGGGTTCAGTCTAGAGGGGATGGAGGGAGAGATGGAGGGACAGGGTGGGAGGGGCCGAGAGAGGGGTTGACGATAGAGAGATGGGATGAGAGAGAGATGGAGAGGCATGGGCAGTATAATGGAGACGTATTAGAGAGAGAGGGAGAGAGAGAGAGACAGAGAGAGAGAGCTGGTTGGTTGTATAGCCCCTCGTAGAGACAGTCAGTGCGGGTCAGGCTTCTCTCAGGCTGCCTGCTCTTTGATGCTGGCTAGAAGGATTAATAGAAGGTTTTAACCAGGACTTAGTATTAAGGCCTGTCAGACAGCTCAGCTCAGTTAGCTTCTCTCCTGTCCTCTACAGGCACGTGAACTGAATGGGACTGGGGAGCTATGGGAGGGAGGCTGGGGAGCTATGGGAGGGAGGCTGGGGGCGCTATGGGAGGGAGGCTGGGGAGCTATGGGAGGGAGGCTGGGTCGCTATGGGAGGGAGGCTGGGGGCGCTATGGGAGGGAGGCTGGGGGCGCTATGGGAGGGAGGCTGGGGAGCTATGGGAGGGAGACTGGGGAGCTATGGGAGGGAGGCTGGGGAGCTATGGGAGGGAGACTGGGTCGCTATGGGAGGGAGGCTGGGGGCGCTATGGGAGGGAGGCTGGGGAGCTATGGGAGGGAGGCTGGGGGCGCTATGGGAGGGAGGCTGGGGAGCTATGGGAGGGAGGCTGGGGAGCTATGGGAGGGAGACTGGGGTGCTATGGGAGGGAGGCTGGGGGCGCTATGGGAGGGAGGCTGGGGAGCTATGGGAGGGAGGCTGGGGGCGCTATGGGAGGGAGGCTGGGGAGCTATGGGAGGGAGACTGGGGAGCTATGGGAGGGAGGCTGGGGAGCTATGGGAGGGAGACTGGGTCGCTATGGGAGGGAGGCTGGGGAGCTATGGGAGGGAGGCTGGGGAGCTATGGGAGGGAGGCTGGGGAGCTATGGGAGGGAGGCTGGGGCGCTATGGGAGGGAGACTGGGGAGCTATGGGAGGGAGGCTGGGGAGCTATGGGAGGGAGGCTGGGGAGCTATGGGAGGGAGGCTGGGGAGCTATGGGAGGGAGACTGGGGAGCTATAGGAGGGAGACTGGGGCGCTATGGGAGGGAGACTGGGGTGCTATGGGAGGGAGGCTGGGGGCGCTATGGGAGGGAGGCTGGGGAGCTATGGGAGGGAGGCTGGGTCGCTATGGGAGGGAGGCTGGGGAGCTATGGGAGGGAGACTGGGGAGCTATAGGAGGGAGACTGGGGCGCTATGGGAGGGAGACTGGGGTGCTATGGGAGGGAGGCTGGGGAGCTATAGGAGGGAGGCTGGGGAGCTATGGGAGGGAGACTGGGGAGCTATAGGAGGGAGGCTGGGGCGCTATGGGAGGGAGGCTGGGGGCGCTATGGGAGGGAGGCTGGGGAGCTATGGGAGGGAGGCTGGGGCGCTTCTTGAGGGAGGCTGGGGAGCTATGGGAGGGAGGCTGGGGAGCTATGGGAGGGAGGCTGGGGCGATAAGGGAGGGAGGCTGGGGAGCTATAGGAGGGAGGCTGGGGCGATAAAGGAGGGAGGCTGGGGAGCTATAGGAGGGAGGCTGGGGCGATAAGGGAGGGAGGCTGGGGAGCTATAGGAGGGAGGCTGGGGCGCTATGGGAGGGAGGCTGGGGAGCTATAGGAGGGAGGCTGGGGCGATAAGGGAGGGAGGATGGGGCTTGCCTTATTATACAGAACCTGTGAACAGAGCCTTGCCTTATTATACAGGACCTGTGAACAGAGGGGTGCTGGACCTGTGAACAGCTATGGGAGGGAGGCTGGGGAGCTATGGGAGGGAGGCTGGGGCGATAAGGGAGGGAGGCTGGGGAGCTATAGGAGGGAGGCTGGGGCGATAAAGGAGGGAGGCTGGGGAGCTATAGGAGGGAGGCTGGGGCGATAAGGGAGGGAGGCTGGGGAGCTATAGGAGGGAGGCTGGGGCGCTATGGGAGGGAGGCTGGGGAGCTATAGGAGGGAGGATGGGGCTTGCCTTATTATACAGAACCTGTGAACAGAGCCTTGCCTTATTATACAGGACCTGTGAACAGAGCCTTGCCTTATTATACAGGAGCTGTGAACAGAGCCTTGCCTTATTATACAGGAGCTGTGAACAGAGCCTTGCCTTATTATACAGGAGCTGTGAACACAGCCTTGGCTTATTATACAGGAGCTGTGGACACAGCCTTGACTTATTATACAGGAGATGTGAACACATTCCTGACTTATTATACAGGAGCTGTGAACAGAGCCTTGGCTTATTTTACTGGAGATGTGAACACAGACTTTTTTTAATTAAACACATGCCATGGTGGACAGAGTTCCGTTTCGTAAATTGTTAATGGACTTTATTGAGTAATTTTATACAGAACATAAACTAAGGATACGACCATGTGCATAAAACTGCTCAGTTCTCCTCCTCTCTCTCTCTCTGTCTTCTCTATCTCTCTTTCTATCCCCTTCTCAAACAGACATACCAATGACAATGTCATTTAGGTTTTAATCATTGGGGAGAATATGCCAAGCCTTTTACACCCCTCCCTCCCTCCCTCCCTCCCTCCCTCCCTCCCTCCCTCCCTCCCTCCCTCCCTCCCTCGTTCCCTCCACCTCTCTTCCACTCCCTCCCTCACTCACTCCCTCCCTCCACCTCTCTTCCCCTCCCTCCCTCCCTCCCTCCACCTCTTTTCCCCTCCCTCCCTCGTTCCCTCCACCTCTCTTCCACTCCCTCCCTCACTCACTCCCTCCCCCCACCTCTCTTCCACTCCCTCCCTCCCTCCCTCCCTCCACCTCTTTTCCCCTCCCTCCCTCCCTCCCTCCACCTCTTTTCCCCTCCCTCCCTCCCTCCACCTCTTTTCCCCTCCCTCCCTCGTTCCCTCCACCTCTCTTCCCCTCCCTCACTCACTCCCTCCCTCCACCTCTCTTCCACTCCCTCCCTCCCTCCCTCCACCTCTTTTCCCCTCCCTCCCTCCCTCCCTCCCTCCCTCCACCTCTCTTCCCCTCCCTCACTCACTCCCTCCCTCATATCTCTTCTCCTCCGTTCCTCCCTCCCTCCACCTCTCTTCCCCTCCCTCCCTCACTCACTCCCTCCCTCATATCTCTTCTCCTCCGTTCCTCCCTCCCTCCACCTCTCTTCCGCTTCCTTTCTCACTCCACCTCTCTTCTTCTATGTTCCTCCCTCCCTCCACCTCTCGTCTCCTCCCTCCCTCCCCTTCTCCTTTCCATGTGTTTGGTGAAGGAGGCTGCCAGGGGTCACAGGGGTCACACAGGAAGCAGATAGGACTTTATGTTGAAGGGCATTGTGTGTGTGTGTGTGTGTGTGTGTGTGTGTGTGTGTGTGTGTGTGTGTGTGTGTGTGTGTGTGTGTGTGTGTGTGTGTGTGTGTGTGTGTGTGTGTGTGTGTGTGTGTGTGTGTGTGTGTGTGTGTGTGTGTGTGTGTATGCGTTTGTGTGTGCATGCGTGCGACTGACCAATGAAAGAGCCATCACCGGTGATATGTGTGTTGTTCTTCAAGCTCCATGTTTTTGATTTAGTTCCTAACCTGAAAGATGGCCACACTGGAACCTTCCGTCCGTCTTCCTATAGATTGGAAGTGTGTGTGTGTGCTGTCCTGTAGATTAGAATTGATCGTCTTGAGGGTCTCTGGCCCTGTAAATATTTGCTACTCTTATCGATTCCATTAGTGAGGCTGGCTGTAGTCTATTTGTGACCATAATTGTGTTCCAAATGGTTCCCTATTCCCTATTTGGTGCACTACTTTAGACCAGGGCCTATAGGGAATAGGGCCGAATAGGGCCTATAGGGAATAGGGTGCACTACTTTAGACCAGGGCCTATAGGGAATAGGGTGCACTACTTTAGACCAGGGCCTATAGGGAATAGGGTGCACTACTTCAGACCAGGGCCTATAGGGAATAGGGTGCACTACTTTAGACCAGGGCCTATAGGGAATAGGGTGCACTACTTCAGACCAGGGCGTATAGGGTTCTAGTCAAACGTACCTGTCCTTGCTGTAGTTAATAACCTCATGGACAGTGTGTAGTTTGACCTGTCCTTGCTGTAGTTAATAACCTCATAGACAGTGTGTAGTTTGACCTGTCCTTGCTGTAGTTATTAACCTCATAGACAGTGTGTAGTTTGACCTGTCCTTCCTGTAGTTAATAACCTCATAGACAGTGTGTAGTTTGACCTGTCCTTGCTGTAGTTAATAACCTCATAGACAGTGTGTCTTTTGACCTGTCCTTCCTGTAGTTAATAACCTCATAGACAGTGTGTAGTTTGACCTGTCCTTGCTGTAGTTAATAACCTCATAGACAGTGTGTAGTTTGACCTGTCCTTGCTGTAGTTATTAACCTCATAGACAGTGTGTAGTTTGACCTGTCCTTGCTGTAGTTAATAACCTCATAGACAGTGTGTAGTTTGACCTGTCCTTGCTGTAGTTAATAACCTTATGGACAGTGTGTAGTTTGACCTGTCCTTGCTGTAGTTAATAACCTTATGGACAGTGTGTAGTTTGACCTGTCCTTGCTGTAGTTATTAACCTCATAGACAGTGTGTAGTTTGACCTGTCCTTGCTGTAGTTAATAACCTTATGGACAGTGTGTAGTTTGACCTGTCCTTGCTGTAGTTAATAACCTCATAGACAGTGTGTAGTTTGACCTGTCCTTGCTGTAGTTAATAACCTCATAGACAGTGTGTAGTTTGACCTGTCCTTCCTGTAGTTAATAACCTCATAGACAGTGTGTAGTTTGACCTGTCCTTGTTGTAGTTAATAACCTCATAGACAGTGTGTAGTTTGACCTGTCCTTGCTGTAGTTAATAACCTTATGGACAGTGTGTAGTTTGACCTGTCCTTGCTGTAGTTAATAACCTCATAGACAGTGTGTAGTTTGACCTGTCCTTGCTGTAGTTAATAACCTCATGGACAGTGTGTAGTTTGACCTGTCCTTGCTGTAGTTAATAACCTCATAGACAGTGTGTAGTTTGACCTGTCCTTGCTGTAGTTAATAACCTCATAGACAGTGTGTAGTTTGACCTGTCCTTGCTGTAGTTAATAACCTCATAGACAGTGTGTAGTTTGACCTGTCCTTGCTGTAGTTAATAACCTCATAGACAGTGTGTAGTTTGACCTGTCCTTCCTGTAGTTAATAACCTCATAGACAGTGTGTAGTTTGACCTGTCCTTCCTGTAGTTAATAACCTCATGGACAGTGTGTAGTTTGACCTGTCCTTGCTGTAGTTATTAACCTCATAGACAGTGTGTAGTTTGACCTGTCCTTGCTGTAGTTAATAACCTCATAGACAGTGTGTAGTTTGACCTGTCCTTGCTGTAGTTAATAACCTCATAGACAGTGTGTAGTTTGACCTGTCCTTGCTGTAGTTAATAACCTCATTCCCTGAAGGTTGTGATTCAGGTTTTACATCAGAGGATATAATGATCTCTATTGATTCACATGATCCTCTTCATTCATGTCTAGAAGACGTATCAATACTGCAATTCAACGCCACAACATGTCGTTAAGTCTAACGTGGAAGGGAAGCTATACATGGACAGAGGATGTTAGAGTGAGCTGTGAGACGACATAGAGCTCTGTCTCAATTACCTTCAAAACCTCTCCGCTCCTCTCCCTTCCCTCCCCTGCCCGGAGTGCAGTGCCTCCACATCGCTCCTCTCCCTTCCCTCCCCTGCCCGGAGTGCAGTGCCCCCACATCGCTCCTCTCCCTCCCTCCCCTGCCCGGAGTGCAGTGCCCCCACATCGCTCCTCTCCCTCCCTCCCCTGCCCGGAGTGCAGTGCCTCCACATCGCTCCTCTCCCTTCCCTCCCCTGCCCGGAGTGCAGTGCCTCCACATCGCTCCTCTCCCTTCCCTCCCCTGCCCGGAGTGCAGTGCCCCCACATCGCTCCTCTCCCTCCCTCCCCTGCCCGGAGTGCAGTGCCTCCACATCGCTCCTCTCCCTTCCCTCCCCTGCCCGGAGTACAGCTCCTCCACATCGTTCCTCTCCTCTCCTCTCCTCTCCTCTCCTCTCCTCTCCTCTCCTCTCCGCTACGCTCCTCTCCCTTCCCTCCACATCGCTCCTCTCCCTTCCCTCCCCTGCCCGGAGTGCAATGCCTCCACATCGCTCCTCCCCTTTACTGCACTGATCTGAAAGAATGATTTGTAAATGACGAGCTTCCACCATACTTGTCTCGTCTGTCAAGTCTTTTCCAATGAAGGGGTACAGATGAGGAGAGGATGGATTGTTACATCACTGAAACCCACCTTAGGTGTCATGAGCTTGACCTTGGATGGATGACCTGTGTTTTCTCTGGGCTGGTTTAGTAAAGACATGGAGGGGAAGAGAGGAGGAGAGGGGAGAGGAGAAGAGAAGAGGGGAGAGGAGAGGAGAGGAGAGGAGAGGAGAGGAGAGGAGAGGAGAGGAGAGGAGAGGAGAGGAGAGGAGAGGAGAGGAGAGGAGAGGAGAGGAGAGACCACCTCATGGCTGGTTTAGTAAAGACATGGAGGGGAGGAGAGTAGGAGAGGGGAGAGGAGAGGAGAGGAGAAGAGAGGAGGGGAGAAGAGAAGAGAGGAGAGGAGAGGAGAGGAGAGGAGAGGAGAGGAGAGGAGAGGAGAGGAGAGGAGAGGAGAGGAGAGGAGAGGAGAGGAGAGGAGAGGAGAGGAGGGACCACCTCATGGCTGGTTTGGGAGAGATGTAGAGGGGCTGGTAGGAGTGATTCTGTTACCTCATGGCTGGTTTGGGAGAGATATAGAGGGGCTGGGAGGAGTGATTCTGTTACCTCATGGCTGGTTTGGGAGAGATATAGAGGGGCTGGGAGGAGTGATTCTGAAGCAACACTCTGGGAGCTGCAGCTACAGTAAAGCTCTAACAGTTGGACACAGTGCCCATAAAGGAAGCAGCCAGCCTGCTGGCAGTGGACCACAAACTGTGGATGTTTCAATTATTTCTGGAGCTGTGAGCTGTGCTTTAAGAGCACTGAGGAATGAGGAGAGACCAACGCACCACTGCACACACACACACACACACACACACACACACACACACACACACACACACACACACACACACACACACACACACACACACACACACACACACACACTGGACACACACACACACACACACACACACACACACACACACACACACACACACACACACACACACACACACACACACACACACACACACACACACACACACACACACACACACACACACACAGCCTGCACAAAAACACTTCAGTTGTTTTCTGAAAAACACAAAAGGCTATTTCCAGACAGCCAATCCTGCGGCGGTGCAGAGCTGAGCGGGAAACGGTGTGTGTGTGTGTGTGTGTGTGTGTGTGTGTGTGTCCCTCTGTACTGGGCTAAAAGCCTTCATGACTCTCCTACACTCTACCTTTTACAGAGTGGAGGCAGGACCCTGGTAGCTAAATAACACTACTCCTCTATCCCTCCATCCCTCCATCCATCCGTCCTCTCTCTCCTCTCTCCTCTCTCCCGTCTCTCCTCTCTCTCCTCTCTCTCCTCTCTCTCCTCTCTCCTCTCTTCTCTCTTCTCTTCTCTCTCTCCTTTCTCCTCTCTCTTTCTCTCTCTCTCTCTCTCTCTCTCTCTCTCTCTCTCTCTCTCTCTCTCTCTCTCTCTCTCCCCTCTCTCTCTTCTCTCTCTCTCTCTCTCTCCTCTCTCCTCTCTCCTCTCTGTCCTCTCTTCTCTCTCCTCTCTGTCCTCTCTACCTTTTACAGTGTGGAGGCTGGTTTGGAGAGGACATAGCCTAATATGTACAGAACCATGTCTGTTCTATGAAATATATTCTCAAATATGTGATTTTCTCTATTACACTGTGTGCAGTGAACTGACATGTATGATTGTTGATGCCACTCCGATGTGCAGATGAAGGGATTGAAATAGTGTGTAATGTCCACCACCTGCAGCGCTCCACTCAGACAGCGCTGTCTAGTCGACTGTAGCTGCTGGCAAAGTCACTCAACGCCTCTACTTTATCACTCACGATGGAACTTTCCACTGCGACTATTTTACCATGTCATGTTATTAAAACCAAATCACAACACCCCCATAGTAGAATAGTTTGCCTGTTTACCTAGTCGGCTTGTTGTTGTGGGATAAATATTACTGTGGAGTTGCGAGAGCTGTAGGAGGGAAACATGTATTTTCTCACAAGCAGTCAATGCACAGCAACTGCTAATGCAATGGCAGGACCAACACTTTGTTTTAAGAACAAGAGGGGGATCCAAGCTTTCCATTTCTGCCACCTCTAAATCAAATCAAATTGATTTTACGCGTGTGGCATTGTTTTACAAATGTTTAAAGCATGTTCCTTAAACGGGAATTACATACTTTGTAATGTTTTGAGTGAAAAGTAATTAATAATTATGTATATATTCATATTTATAATAAAATCATAATAACAATCAGGATGTTGTGTATTTTTAGCCACTATGCTTCAGCCTGTGTATTTATAGTCACTATGCTTCAGCCTGTGTATTTATAGCCACTATGCTTCAGCCTATGTATTTATAGCCACTATGCTTCAGCCTGTGTATTTATAGCCACTATGCTTCAGCCTGTGTATGTATAGCCACTATGCTTCAGCCTATGTATTTATAGCCACTATGCTTCAGCCTGTGTATTTACAGCTACTATGCTTCAGCCTGTGTATTTACAGCCACTATGCTTCAGCCTATGTATTTATAGCCACTATGCTTCAGCCTGTGTATTTATAGCCACTATGCTTCAGCCTGTGTATTTATAGCCACTATGCTTCAGCCTGTGTATTTATAGCCACTATGCTTCAGCCTGTGTATTTATAGCCACTATGCTTCAGCCTGTGTATTTATAGCCACTATCCTTCAGCCTGTGTATTTATAGCCACTATGCTTCAGCCTATGTATTTACAGCCACTATGCTTCAGCCTAGGTATTTATAGACACTATGCTTCAGCCTATGTATTTATAGCCACTATGCTTCAGCCTGTGTATTTATAGTCACTATGCTTCAGCCTGTGTATTTATAGCCACTATGCTTCAGCCTGTGTATTTATAGCCACTATGCTTCATCTGTTGGGCTACAGATGATAATGCTGATCGCTAATAGAACGTCTGATAATAGACCATCTATACAGGTTATATGGTCCTCCACTCCTCTCCTCCGCTACTTCACTCCCTCCCTCATCTCCTCCACTCCTCTCCTCCGCTACTTAACTCCCTCCCTCATCTCCTCCAATCCTATCCTCCGCTCCTTCACTCCCTCCCTCATCTCCTCCACTCCTCTCCTCCGCTACTTCACTCCCTCCCTCATCTCCTCCACTCCTCTCCTCCGCTCCTTCACTCCCTCCCTCATCTCCTCCACTCCTCTCCTCCGCTCCTTCACTCCCTCCCTCATCTCCTCCACTCCTCTCCTCCGCTACTTCACTCCCTCCCTCATCTCCTCCACTCCTCTCCTCTGCTACTTCACTCCCTCCCTCATCTCCTCCACTCCTCTCCTCTGCTACTTCACTCCCTCCCTCATCTCCTCCACTCCTCTCCTCCGCTACTTCACTCCTTCCCTCATCTCCTCCACTCCTCTCCTCCGCTACTTCACTCCCTCCCTCATCTCCCCCACTTCTCTCCTCCGCTACTTCACTCCCTCCCTCATCTCCTCCACTCCTCTCCTCCGCTACTTCACTCCTTCCCTCATCTCCTCCACTCCTCTCCTCCGCTACTTCACTCCTTCCCTCATCTCCTCCACTCCTCTCCTCCGCTACTTCACTCCCTCCCTCATCTCCTCCACTCCTCTCCTCCGCTCCTTCATTCCCTCCATCCCTCATCTCCTCCACTCCTCTCCTCCGCTACTTCACTCTCTCCCTCCCTCCCTCATCTCCTCCACTCTCTCTGCTCTGATGTAGGAGTCAAATCTCTTCACTCCTGACTTCAGGCATTTGAAAGCAGTGAAGTGTTGAGGGGTGGAGGGAGAGAAGGATGTGTGCTGTTCTTTTCTGTTGTTAAGGGAACGGTGAGATGGTTAGACTGGTGTTACCTGTGAGCACAGTTCAGTGGGTGAGAGGGTTAGACTGGTGTTACCTGTGAGCACAGTTCAGTGGGTGAGAGGGTTAGACTGGTGTTACCTGTGAGCACAGTTCAGTGGGTGAGAGGGTTAGACTGGTGTTACCTGTCAGCACAGTTCAGTGGGTGAGAAGGTTAGACTGGTGTTTGTTAACTGTCAGCACAGTTCAGTGGGTGAGAAGGTTAGACTGGTGTTTGTTAACTGTGAGCACAGTTCAGTGGGTGAGAGGGTTAGACTGGTGTTATCTGTGCGCACAGTTCAGTGGGTGAGAAGGTTAGACTGGTGTTTGTTAACTCTGAGCACAGTTCAGTGGGTGAGAGGGTTAGACTGGTGTTACCTGTCAGCACAGTTCAGTGGGTGAGAAGGTTAGACTGGTGTTTGTTAACTGTCAGCACAGTTCAGTGGGTGAGAAGGTTAGACTGGTGTTTGTTAACTGTGAGCACAGTTCAGTGGGTGAGAGGGTTAGACTGGTGTTACCTGTGAGCACAGTTCAGTGGGTGAGAGGGTTAGACTGGTGTTACCTGTGAGCACAGTTCAGTGGGTGAGAGGGTTAGACTGGTGTTACCTGTCAGCACAGTTCAGTGGGTGAGAAGGTTAGACTGGTGTTTGTTAACTGTCAGCACAGTTCAGTGGGTGAGAAGGTTAGACTGGTGTTTGTTAACTGTGAGCACAGTTCAGTGGGTGAGAGGGTTAGACTGGTGTTATCTGTGCGCACAGTTCAGTGGGTGAGAAGGTTAGACTGGTGTTTGTTAACTCTGAGCACAGTTCAGTGGGTGAGAGGGTTAGACTGGTGTTACCTGTCAGCACAGTTCAGTGGGTGAGAAGGTTAGACTGGTGTTTGTTAACTGTCAGCACAGTTCAGTGGGTGAGAAGGTTAGACTGGTGTTTGTTAACTGTGAGCACAGTTCAGTGGGTGAGAGGGTTAGACTGGTGTTATCTGTGCGCACAGTTCAGTGGGTGAGAAGGTTAGACTGGTGTTTGTTAACTCTGAGCACAGTTCAGTGGGTGAGAGGGTTAGACTGGTGTTTGTTAACTCTGAGCACAGTTCAGTGGGTGAGAGGGTTAGACTGGTGTTTGTTAACTGTGAGTACAGTTCATTGGGTGAGAGGGTTAGAATGGTGTTTGTTAACTGTGAGTACAGTTCAGTGCGTGAGAGGGTTAGACTGGTGTTTGTTAACTGTGAGTACAGTTCAGTGCGTGAGAGGGTTAGACTGGTGTTTGTTAACTGTGAGCACAGTTCAGTGGGTGAGAGGGTTAGACTGGTGTTTGTTAACTGTGAGCACAGTTCAGTGGGTGAGAGGGTTAGACTGGTGTTTGTTAACTCTGAGCACAGTTCAGTGGGTGAGAGGGTTAGACTGGTGTTTGTTAACTCTGAGCACAGTTCAGTGGGTGAGAGGGTTAGACTGGTGTTTGTTACTCTGAGCACAGTTCAGTGGGTGAGAGGGTTAGACTGGTGTTTGTTAACTCTGAGCACAGTTCAGTGGGTGTTTTGTGTGAACAATATGGAGTTTATAGTTTAGAGTGGAGAGAGTTCTGTTGGACAATGGACAATGTACTGTAACCATACCAACATGTTGAGTAGGGAGAAGGCGGGTGTTGAACTAGTGAGCGTAGAGAATGTGAGAGGGTTGGTACAATGTGATGAATAGGTAGTGTAGAAGTGAATTGGCCATCAGACCCTCCACAGCCCCCTCAGAGCAACATAGATTGACTTTACCAGGAGCTTTAGCCAAAAGCCTCAGATGGTTGGGATGTTTAGGACCGTGCGCTGTAACTGATGGAAAGACTGTCGATGAGATCAGGGTGCAATAAATGAGAGGAGAGGGTGCACTGGAGAGAACACACACACACTGAGGTGAACACACTCACACACATTGCACTAGTCTGTAGGAGAGGAGAGGAGAGGAGAGGAGAGGAGAGGAGAGGAGAGGAGAGGAGAGGAGAGGAGAGGAGAGGAGAGGAGAGGAGAGGAGAGGAGAGGAGAGGAGAGGAGAGATAAACACATAGAGCAAGTTTAGGCCCATCTTCCTGATATACTGTAGAGGAGAACACGCTATGATGTCATAGACTAAACAGGGTTAGGATAACTAGGATAACTAGGGTTAGGGTAACTAGGGTTAGGTTAACTAGGATAACTAGTGTTAGGATACCTAGGGTTAGGGTAACTAGGGTTAGGGTAACTAAGATAACTAGGGTTAGGGTAACTAGGATAACTAGGGTTAGTGTAACTAGGGTTAGGTTAACTAGGATAACTAGGGTTAGGGTAACTAGGGTTAGGTTAACTAGGATAACTAGGGTTAGGGTAACTAGGGTTAGGGTAACTAGGATAACTAGGGTTAGGTTAACTAGGATAACTAGGGTTAGGGTAACTAGGGTTAGGTTAACTAGGATAACTAGGGTTAGGGTAACTAGGGTTAGGGTAACTAGGATAACTAGGGTTAGGGTAACTAGGGTTAGGGTAACTAGGATAACTAGGGTTAGGGTAACTAGGATAACTAGGGTTAGGGTAACTAAGATAACTAAGGTTAGGGTGCACAACACACACACAGACTCACTCACTCACACACTCTCCTAACCCACCCACTCTCCCACAAAAAGCTTTTCCAATCCTCTGCCAGATGAAAGATGTTAATGTAACTCTGTTAAAGAAGGAATCTGTAATAAATAAACCTGATGATTTATTCATATCTATGTGGAGATGTAATCCACAGCATTATATGTGTATTAAAGCAGTGTTGGAATGCTTCTAATCACATACTCACACACACACACACACACACACATACACACACCATACACAAACACAGGCACTCATGCACACACACACACACACACACACACACACACACACACACACACACACACACACACACACACACACACACACACACACACATACACACACCATACACAAACACAGGCACTCATGCGCACACCCACACACACACACACACACACACACACACACACACACACACACACACACACACACACACACACACACACACACACACACACACACACACACACACACACACACACACACACACACACACACACACACACACATACACACTCACACACAGTCTCTCTCTCTCTCTCTCTCTAAGGATGCCCTGTATATATCTCTCTCTCTAAGGATGCCCTGTATATATATCTCTCTCTAAGGATGCCCTGTATATATCTCTCTCTCTCTAAGGATGCCCTGTATATATCTCTCTCTCTAAGGGTGCCCTGTATATATCTCTCTCTAAGGATGCCCTGTATATATCTCTCTCTCTAAGGATGCCCTGTATATATCTATCTCTCTCTCTAAGGATGCCCTGTATATATATATCTCTCTCTCTAAGGATGCCCTGTATATATCTATCTCTCTCTCTAAGGATGCCCTGTATATATCTATCTCTCTCTCTAAGGATGTCCTGTATATATCTCTCTCTCTAAGGGTGCCCTGTATATATCTATCTCTCTCTCTAAGGATGCCCTGTATATATCTATCTCTCTCTCTAAGGATGCCCTGTATATATTTATATCTCTCTAAGGATGCCCTGTATATATCTATCTCTCTCTCTAAGGATGCCCTGTATATATCTATATCTCTCTAAGGATGCCCTGTATATATCTATCTCTCTCTCTAAGGATGCCCTGTATATATCTCTCTCTCTCTAAGGATGCCCTGTATATATCTCTCTCTCTCTAAGGATGCCCTGTATATATCTCTCTCTCTAAGGATGCCCTGTATATATCTATCTCTCTCTCTAAGGATGCCCTGTATATATCTATCTCTCTCTAAGGATGTCCTGTATATATCTATCTCTCTCTAAGGATGCCCTGTATATATCTCTCTCTCTAAGGATGCCCTGTATATATCTCTCTCTCTAAGGGTGCCCTGTATATATCTCTCTCTCTCTAAGGATGCCCTGTATATATCTCTCTCTCTCTAAGGATGCCCTGTATATATCTCTCTCTCTCTAAGGATGCCCTGTATATATCTCTCTCTCTCTAAGGATGCCCTGTATATATCTCTCTCTCTCTAAGGATGCCCTGTATATATCTATATCTCTCTAAGGATGCCCTGTATATATCTCTCTCTCTAAGGATGCCCTGTATATATCTCTCTCTCTAAGGGTGCCCTGTATATATCTCTCTCTCTAAGGATGCCCTGTATATATCTCTCTCTCTAAGGATGCCCTGTGTATATCTCTCTCTCTCTAAGGATGCCCTGTATATATCTCTCTCTCTAAGGAATCCCTGTATACAGTGGGGAGAACAAGTATTTGATACACTGCCAATTTTGCAGGTTTTCCTACTTACAAAACATGTAGAGGTCTTTAATTTTTATCATAGGTACACTTCAACTGTGAGAGACGGAATCTAAAACAAAAATCCAGAAAATCACATTGTATGATTTTTAAGTAATTAATTTGCATTTTATTGCATGACATAAGTATTTGATCACCTACCAACCAGTAAGAATTCCGTCTCTCACAGACCTGTTAGTTTTTCTTTAAGAAGCCCTCCTGTTCTCCACTCATTACCTGTATTAACTGCACCTGTTTGAACTCGTTACCTGTATAAAAGACACCTGTCCACACACTCAATCAAACAGACTCCAACCTCTCCACAATGGCCAAGACCAGAGAGCTGTGTAAGGACATCAGGGATAAAATTGTAGACCTGCACAAGGCTGGGATGGGCTACAGGACAATAGGCAAGCAGCTTGGTGAGAAGGCAACAACTGTTGGCGCAATTATTAGAAAATGGAAGAAGTTCAAGATGACGGTCAATCACCCTCGGTCTGGGGCTCCATGCAAGATCTCACCTCGTGGGGCATCAATGATCATGAGGAAGGTGAGGGATTAGCCCAGAACTACACGGCAGGACCTGGTCAATGACCTGAAGAGAGCTGGGACCACAGTCTCAAAGTAAACCATTAGTAACACACTACGCCGTCATAGATTAAAATCCTGCAGTGCACGCAAGGTCCCCCTGCTCAAGCCAGCGCATGTCCAGGCCCGTCTGAAAATTGCCAATGACCATCTGGATGATCCAGAGGAGGAATGGGAGAAGGTCATGTGGTCTGATGAGACAAAAATAGAGCTTTTTGGTCTAAACTCCACTCGCCGTGTTTGGAGGAAGAAGAAGGATGAGTACAACCCCAAGAACACCATCCCAACCGTGAAGCCTGGACGTGGAAACATCATTCTTTGGGGATGCTTTTCTGCAAAGGGGACAGGACGACTGCACCGTATTGAGGGGAGGATGGATGGGGCCATGTATCGCGAGATCTTGGCCAACAACCTCCTTCCCTCAGTAAAAGCATTGAAGATGGGTCGTGGCTGGGTCTTCCAGCATGACAACAACCCGAAACACACAGCCAGGGCAACTAAGGAGTGGCTCCGTAAGAAGCATCTCAAGGTCCTGGAGTGGCCTAGCCAGTCTCCAGACATGAACCCAATAGAAAATCTTTGGAGGGAGCTGAAAGTCCGTATTGCCCAGCGACAGCCCCGAAACCTGAAGGATCTGGAGAAGATCTGTATGGAGGAGTGGGCCAAAATCCCTGCTGCAGTGTGTGCAAACCTGGTCAAGAACTACAGGAAACGTATGATCTCTGTAATTGCAAACAAAGGCTTCTGTACCAAATATTAAGGTCTGCTTTTCGGATGTATCAAATACTTATGTCATGCAATAAAATGCAAATTAATTACTTAAAAATCATACAATGTGATTTTCTGGATTTTTGTTTAAGATTCCGCCTCTCACAGTTGAAGTGTACCTATGATAAAAATTACAGACCTCTACATGCTTTGTAAGTAGGAAAACCTGCAAAATCGGCAGTGTATCAAATACTTCTTCTCCCCACTGTATATTACTCTCTCTCTAAGGATGCCTTGTATATATCTATATCTCTCTAAGGATGCCCTGTATATCTCTCTCTCTCTAAGGATGCCCTGTATATATCTCTCTCTCTAAGGGTGCCCTGTATATATCTATATCTCTCTAAGGATGCCTTGTATATATCTCTCTCTCTCTAAGGATGCCCTGTATATATCTCTCTCTCTCTAAGGATGCCCTGTATATATCTCTCTCTCTCTAAGGATGCCCTGTATATATCTCTCTCTCTCTAAGGATGCCCTGTATATATCTATATCTCTCTAAGGATGCCCTGTATATATCTCTCTCTCTAAGGATGCCCTGTATATATCTCTCTCTCTAAGGGTGCCCTGTATATATCTATATCTCTCTAAGGATGCCCTGTATATATCTCTCTCTCTAAGGATGCCCTGTATATATCTATATCTCTCTAAGGATGCCCTGTATATATCTATCTCTCTCTAAGGATGCCCTGTATATATCTCTCTCTCTCTAAGGATGCCCTGTATATATCTCTCTCTCTCTAAGGATGCCCTGTATATATCTATATCTCTCTAAGGATGCCCTGTATATATCTATCTCTCTCTAAGGGTGCCCTGTATATATCTCTCTCTCTCTAAGGATGCCCTGTATATATCTCTCTCTCTAAGGATGCCCTGTATATATCTCTCTCTCTAAGGGTGCCCTGTATATATCTATATCTCTCTAAGGATGCCCTGTATATATCTCTCTCTCTAAGGATGCCCTGTATATATCTCTCTCTCTAAGGGTGCCCTGTATATATCTATATCTCTCTAAGGATGCCCTGTATATATCTCTCTCTCTAAGGATGCCCTGTATATATCTATATCTCTCTAAGGATGCCCTGTATATATCTATCTCTCTCTAAGGATGCCCTGTATATATCTCTCTCTCTAAGGATGCCCTGTATATATATATATCTCTCTAAGGATGCCCTGTATATATCTATATCTCTCTAAGGATGCCCTGTATATATATATATCTCTCTCTAAGGATGCCCTGTATATATATCTCTCTCTCTAAGGATGCCCTGTATATATATCTCTCTCTCTAAGGATGCCCTATATCTATATCTCTCTCTCTAAGGATGCCCTGTATATCTCTCTCTCTCTAAGGATGCCCTGTATATATCTCTCTCTCTCTAAGGATGCCCTGTATATATCTCTCTCTCTCTAAGGATGCCCTGTATATATCTATATCTCTCTAAGGATGCCCTGTATATATCTCTTTCTCTAAGGATGCCCTGTATATATCTCTCTCTCTAAGGATGCCCTATATATATATATCTCTCTCTAAGGATGCCCTATATATATATCTCTCTCTCTAAGGATGCCCTGTATATATCTCTCTCTCTCTAAGGATGCCCTGTATATATATATATCTCTCTCTAAGGATGCCCTGTATATATCTATATCTCTCTAAGGATGCCCTGTATATATCTCTTTCTCTAAGGATGCCCTGTATATATCTCTCTCTCTAAGGATGCCCTGTATATATCTCTCTCTCTAAGGATGCCCTGTATATATATATCTCTCTCTCTAAGGATGCCCTGTATATATATATCTCTCTCTCTAAGGATGCCCTATATATATCTCTCTCTCTCTAAGGATGCCCTGTATATATATCTCTCTCTCTCTAAGGATGCCCTGTATATCTCTCTTTCTCTAAGGATGCCCTGTATATATCTCTCTCTCTAAGGATGCCCTGTATATATCTCTCTCTCTAAGGATGCCCTGTATATATATATCTCTCTCTCTAAGGATGCCCTGTATATATATATCTCTCTCTCTAAGGATGCCCTATATATATATATCTTTCTCTAAGGATGCCCTGTATATCTCTCTCTCTCTAAGGATGCCCTGTATATATATCTCTCTCTCTCTAAGGATGCCCTGTATATCTCTCTCTCTCTAAGGGTGCCCTGTATATATCTCTCTCTCTAAGGATGCCCTGTATATCTCTCTCTCTCTAAGGGTGCCCTGTATATATCTCTCTCTCTAAGGATGCCCTGTATATATCTCTCTCTCTCTAAGGATGCCCTGTATATATCTCTCTCTCTCTAAGGATGCCCTGTATATATCTATCTCTCTCTAAGGATGCCCTGTATATATCTCTCTCTCTCTAAGGATGCCCTGTATATATCTCTCTCTCTCTAAGGATGCCCTGTATATATCTATATCTCTCTAAGGATGCCCTGTATATATCTCTCTCTCTAAGGATGCCCTGTATATATCTCTCTCTCTAAGGGTGCCCTGTATATATCTATATCTCTCTAAGGATGCCCTGTATATATCTCTCTCTCTAAGGATGCCCTGTATATATCTATATCTCTCTAAGGATGCCCTGTATATATCTATCTCTCTCTAAGGATGCCCTGTATATATCTCTCTCTCTCTAAGGATGCCCTGTATATATCTCTCTCTCTCTAAGGATGCCCTGTATATATCTATATCTCTCTAAGGATGCCCTGTATATATCTATCTCTCTCTAAGGGTGCCCTGTATATATCTCTCTCTCTCTAAGGATGCCCTGTATATATCTCTCTCTCTAAGGATGCCCTGTATATATCTCTCTCTCTAAGGGTGCCCTGTATATATCTATATCTCTCTAAGGATGCCCTGTATATATCTCTCTCTCTAAGGATGCCCTGTATATATCTCTCTCTCTAAGGGTGCCCTGTATATATCTATATCTCTCTAAGGATGCCCTGTATATATCTCTCTCTCTAAGGATGCCCTGTATATATCTATATCTCTCTAAGGATGCCCTGTATATATCTATCTCTCTCTAAGGATGCCCTGTATATATCTCTCTCTCTAAGGATGCCCTGTATATATATATATCTCTCTAAGGATGCCCTGTATATATCTATATCTCTCTAAGGATGCCCTGTATATATATATATCTCTCTCTAAGGATGCCCTGTATATATATCTCTCTCTCTAAGGATGCCCTGTATATATATCTCTCTCTCTAAGGATGCCCTATATCTATATCTCTCTCTCTAAGGATGCCCTGTATATCTCTCTCTCTCTAAGGATGCCCTGTATATATCTCTCTCTCTCTAAGGATGCCCTGTATATATCTCTCTCTCTCTAAGGATGCCCTGTATATATCTATATCTCTCTAAGGATGCCCTGTATATATCTCTTTCTCTAAGGATGCCCTGTATATATCTCTCTCTCTAAGGATGCCCTATATATATATATCTCTCTCTAAGGATGCCCTATATATATATCTCTCTCTCTAAGGATGCCCTGTATATATCTCTCTCTCTCTAAGGATGCCCTGTATATATATATATCTCTCTCTAAGGATGCCCTGTATATATCTATATCTCTCTAAGGATGCCCTGTATATATCTCTTTCTCTAAGGATGCCCTGTATATATCTCTCTCTCTAAGGATGCCCTGTATATATCTCTCTCTCTAAGGATGCCCTGTATATATATATCTCTCTCTCTAAGGATGCCCTGTATATATATATCTCTCTCTCTAAGGATGCCCTATATATATCTCTCTCTCTCTAAGGATGCCCTGTATATATATCTCTCTCTCTCTAAGGATGCCCTGTATATCTCTCTTTCTCTAAGGATGCCCTGTATATATCTCTCTCTCTAAGGATGCCCTGTATATATCTCTCTCTCTAAGGATGCCCTGTATATATATATCTCTCTCTCTAGGGATGCCCTGTATATATATATCTCTCTCTCTAAGGATGCCCTATATATATATATCTTTCTCTAAGGATGCCCTGTATATCTCTCTCTCTCTAAGGATGCCCTGTATATATATCTCTCTCTCTCTAAGGATGCCCTGTATATCTCTCTCTCTCTAAGGGTGCCCTGTATATATCTCTCTCTCTAAGGATGCCCTGTATATATCTCTCTCTCTCTAAGGATGCCCTGTATATATCTCTCTCTCTCTAAGGATGCCCTGTATATCTCTCTCTCTCTAAGGGTGCCCTGTATATATCTCTCTCTCTAAGGATGCCCTGTATATATCTCTCTCTCTAAGGATGCCCTGTATATCTATCTCTCTCTAAGGATGCCCTGTATATATCTCTCTCTCTCTAAGGATGCCCTGTATATATATCTCTCTCTCTCTAAGGATGCCCTGTACATCTCTCTCTCTCTAAGGGTGCCCTGTATATATCTCTCTCTCTAAGGATGCCCTGTATATCTCTCTCTCTCTAAGGATGCCCTGTATATATCTATCTCTCTCTAAGGATGCCCTGTATATCTCTCTCTCTCTAAGGATGCCCTGTATATATCTCTCTCTCTCTAAGGATGCCCTGTATATATCTATCTCTCTCTAAGGATGCCCTGTATATCTCTCTCTCTCTAAGGATGCCCTGTATATATCTCTCTCTCTCTAAGGATGCCCTGTATATATCTATCTCTCTCTAAGGATGTCCTGTATATATCTATCTCTCTCTAAGGATGCCCTGTATATATCTCTCTCTCTCTAAGGATGCCCTGTATATATATCTCTCTCTCTCTAAGGATGCCCTGTATATCTCTCTCTCTCTAAGGGTGCCCTGTATATATCTCTCTCTCTAAGGATGCCCTGTATATCTCTCTCTCTCTAAGGATGCCCTGTATATATCTATCTCTCTCTAAGGATGCCCTGTATATCTCTCTCTCTCTAAGGATGCCCTGTATATATCTCTCTCTCTCTAAGGATGCCCTGTATATATCTATCTCTCTCTAAGGATGCCCTGTATATCTCTCTCTCTCTAAGGATGCCCTGTATATATCTCTCTCTCTCTAAGGATGCCCTGTATATATCTATCTCTCTCTAAGGATGTCCTGTATATATCTATCTCTCTCTAAGGATGCCCTGTATATCTCTCTCGCTCTAAGGATGCCCTGTATATATCTATCTCTCTCTAAGGATGCCCTGTATATATCTCTCTCTCTCTAAGGATGCCCTGTATATATCTATCTCTCTCTAAGGATGCCCTGTATATATCTATCTCTCTCTAAGGATGCCCTGTATATATCTATATCTCTCTAAGGATGCCCTGTATATATCTATATCTCTCTAAGGATGCCCTGTATATATCTATCTCTCTCTAAGGATGCCCTGTATATATCTCTCTCTCTCTAAGGATGCCCTGTGTATATCTCTCTCTCTCTAAGGGTGCCCTGTATATATCTCTCTCTCTCTAAGGATGCCCTGTATATATCTATATCTCTCTAAGGATGCCCTGTATATCTCTCTCTCTCTCTAAGGATGCCCTGTATATATCTATATCTCTCTAAGGGTGCCCTGTATATATCTATCTCTCTCTAAGGATGCCCTGTATATATCTCTCTCTCTCTAAGGATGCCCTGTATATATATATATATCTCTAAGGATGCCCTGTATATCTCTCTCTCTCTCTAAGGATGCCCTGTATATATATATATATATATCTCTAAGGATGCCCTGTGTATATCTCTCTCTCTCTAAGGATGCCCTGTATATACAGTGGGGAGAACAAGTATTTGATACACTGCCGATTTTGCAGGTTTTCCTACTTACAAAGCATGTAGAGGTCTGTAATTTTTATCATAGGTACACTTCAACTGTGAGAGACGGAATCTAAAACAAAAATCCAGAAAATCACATTGTATGATTTTTAAGTAATTAATTAGCATTTTATTGCATGACATAAGTATTTGATCACCTACCAACCAGTAAGAATTCCGGCTCTCACAGACCTGTTAGTTTTTCTTTAAGAAGCCCTCCTGCTCTCCACTCATTACCTGTATTAACTGCACCTGTTTGAACTCGTTACCTGTATAAAAGACACCTGTCCACACACTCAATCAAACATACTCCAACCTCTCCATGGCCAAGACCAGAGAGCTGTGTAAGGACATCAGGGATAAAATTGTAGACCTGCACAAGGCTGGGATGGGCTACAGGACAATAGGCAAGCAGCTTGGTAAGAAGGCAACAACTGTTGGCGCAATTATTAGAAAATGGAAGAAGTTCAAGATGACGGTCAATCACCCTCGGTCTGGGGCTCCATGCAAGATCTCACCTCGTGGGGCATCAATGATCATGAGGAATGTGAGGGATCAGCCCAGAACTACACGGCAGGACCTGGTCAATGACCTGAAGAGAGCTGGGACCACAGTCTCAAAGAAAACCATTAGTAACACACTACGCCATCATGGATTAAAATCCTGCAGCGCACGCAAGGTCCCCCTGCTCAAGCCAGCGCATGTCCAGGCCCGTCTGAAGTTTGCCAATGACCATCTGGATGATCCAGAGGAGGAATGGGAGAAGGTCATGTGGTCTGATGAGACAAAAATAGAGCTTTTTGGTCTAAACTCCACTCGCCGTGTTTGGAGGAAGAAGAAGGATGAGTACAACCCCAAGAACACCATCCCAACCGTGAAGCATGGAGGTGGAAACATCATTCTTTGGGGATGCCTTTCTGCAATGGGGACAGGACGACTGCACCGTATTGAGGGGAGGATGGATGGGGCCATGTATTGCGAGATCTTGGCCAACAACCTCCTTCCCTCAGTAAGAGCATTGAAGATGGGTCGTGGCTGGGTCTTCCAGCATGACAACGACCCAAAACACACAGCCAGGGCAACTAAGTAGTGGCTCCGTAAGAAGCATCTCAAGGTCCTGGAGTGGCCTAGCCAGTCTCCAGACCTGAACCCAATAGAAAATCTTTGGAGGGAGCTGAAAGTCCGTATTGCCCAGCGACAGCCCCGAAACCTGAAGGATCTGGAGAAGTTCTGTATGGAGGAGTGGGCCAAAATCCCTGCTGCAGTGTGTGCAAACCTGGTCAAGAACTACAGGAAACGTATGATCTCTGTAATTGCAAACAAAGGTTTCTGTACCAAATATTAAGTTCTGCTTTTCTGATGTATCAAATACTTATGTCATGCAATAAAATGCAAATTAATTACTTAAAAATCATACAATGTGATTTTCTGGATTTTTGTTTTAGATTCCGTCTCTCACAGTTGAAGTGTACCTATGATAAAAATTACAAACCTCTACATGCTTTGTAAGTAGGAAAACCTGCATAATCGGCAGTGTATCAAATACTTGTTCTCCCCACTGTATCTATCTCTCTCTAAGGATGCCCTGTATATATCTCTCTCTCTCTAAGGGTGCCCTGTATATATCTATCTCTCTCTAAGGATGCCCTGTATATATCTCTCTCTCGAAGGATGCCCTGTATATATCTCTCTCTCTCTAAGGGTGCCCTGTATATATCTATCTCTCTCTAAGGATGCCCTGTATATATATCTCTCTCTAAGGATGCCCTGTATATCTCTCTCTCTCTCTCTCTCTCTAAGGATGCCCTGTATATATATATATATATATATCTCTAAGGATGCCCTGTATATATATATCTCTCTCTAAGGATGCCCTGTATATATATATCTCTCTCTCTAAGGATGCCCTGTATATATCTCTCTCTCTCTCTAAGGATGCCCTGTATATATATATATATCTCTCTCTAAGGATGCCCTGTATATATCTATCTATCTCTAAGGATGCCCTGTATATATCTCTCTCTCTAAGGATGCCCTGTATATATCTCTCTCTCTCTAAGGATGCCCTGTATATATCTCTCTCTCTCTAAGGATGCCCTGTATATACATCTCTCTCTCTAAGGATGCCCTGTATATATATATCTCTCTCTAAGGATGCCCTGTATGTATCTATCTCTCTCTAAGGATGCCCTGTATATATCTATCTCTCTCTAAGGATGCCCTGTATATATCTATCTCTCTCTAAGGATGCCCTGTATATATATCTCTCTCTCTAAGGATGCCCTGTATATATCTCTTTCTCTCTCTCTAAGGATGCCCTGTATATATCTCTCTCTCTAAGGATGCCCTGTATATATCTCTCTCTCTAAGGATGCCCTGTATATATCTCTCTCTCTAAGGATGCCCTGTATATATCTCTTTCTCTCTCTCTAAGGATGCCCTGTATATATCTCTCTCTCTAAGGATGCCCTGTATATATCTCTCTCTCTAAGGATGCCCTGTATATATCTCTCTCTCTAAGGATGCCCTGTATATATATCTCTCTCTAAGGATGCCCTGTATATATATATCTCTCTCTAAGGATGCCCTGTATATATCTATCTCTCTCTAAGGATGCCCTGTATATATCTATCTCTCTCTAAGGATGCCCTGTATATATCTATCTCTCTCTAAGGATGCCCTGTATATATCTCTCTCTCTCTAAGGATGCCCTATATATATATATCTCTCTCTAAGGATGCCTTGTATATATCTATCTCTCTCTAAGGATGCCCTGTATATATCTATCTCTCTCTAAGGATGCCCTGTATATATCTCTCTCTCTCTAAGGATGCCCTGTATATATCTATCTCTCTCTAAGGATGCCCTGTATATATCTATCTCTCTCTAAGGATGCCCTGTATATATCTATCTCTCTCTAAGGATGCCCTGTATATATCTCTCTCTCTCTAAGGATGCCCTGTATATATCTATCTCTCTCTAAGGATGCCCTGTATATATCTATCTCTCTCTAAGGATGCCCTGTATATATCTCTCTCTCTCTAAGGATGCCCTGTATATATCTCTCTCTCTCTAAGGATGCCCTATATATATATATCTCTCTCTAAGGATGCCCTGTATATATCTATCTCTCTCTAAGGATGCCCTGTATATCTCTCTCTCTCTCTAAGGATGCCCTGTATATATCTATATCTCTCTAAGGGTGCCCTGTATATATCTATCTCTCTCTAAGGATGCCCTGTATATATCTCTCTCTCTCTAAGGATGCCCTGTATATATCTATATCTCTCTAAGGATGCCCTGTATATATCTCTCTCTCTCTAAGGATGCCCTGTATATATATATATCTCTCTAAGGATGCCCTGTATATATCTATCTCTCTCTAAGGATGCCCTGTATATATCTATCTCTCTCTAAGGATGCCCTGTATATATCTATCTCTCTCTAAGGATGCCCTGTATATATCTATCTCTCTCTAAGGATGCCCTGTATATATCTCTCTCTCTCTAAGGATGCCCTGTATATATATATCTCTCTCTCTCTAAGGATGCCCTGTATATATCTCTCTCTCTAAGGATGCCCTGTATATATCTCTCTCTCTCTAAGGATGCCCTGTATATATCTCTTTCTCTCTCTCTAAGGATGCCCTGTATATATCTCTCTCTCTAAGGATGCCCTGTATATATCTCTCTCTCTAAGGATGCCCTGTATATATCTCTCTCTCTAAGGATGCCCTGTATATATCTCTTTCTCTCTCTCTAAGGATGCCCTGTATATATCTCTCTCTCTAAGGATGCCCTGTATATATCTCTCTCTCTAAGGATGCCCTGTATATATCTCTCTCTCTAAGGATGCCCTGTATATATCTCTCTCTCTAAGGATGCCCTGTATATATATATCTCTCTCTAAGGATGCCCTGTATATATCTATCTCTCTCTAAGGATGCCCTGTATATATCTATCTCTCTCTAAGGATGCCCTGTATATATCTATCTCTCTCTAAGGATGCCCTGTATATATCTCTCTCTCTCTAAGGATGCCCTATATATATATCTCTCTCTCTAAGGATGCCTTGTATATATCTATCTCTCTCTAAGGATGCCCTGTATATATCTATCTCTCTCTAAGGATGCCCTGTATATATCTCTCTCTCTCTAAGGATGCCCTGTATATATCTATCTCTCTCTAAGGATGCCCTGTATATATCTATCTCTCTCTAAGGATGCCCTGTATATATCTATCTCTCTCTAAGGATGCCCTGTATATATCTCTCTCTCTCTAAGGATGCCCTGTATATATCTATCTCTCTCTGAGGATGCCCTGTATATATCTATCTCTCTCTAAGGATGCCCTGTATATATCTCTCTCTCTCTAAGGATGCCCTGTATATATCTCTCTCTCTCTAAGGATGCCCTATATATATATATATCTCTCTAAGGATGCCCTGTATATATCTATCTCTCTCTAAGGATGCCCTGTATATATCTATATCTCTCTAAGGATGCCCTGTATATATATCTCTCTCTCTAAGGATGCCCTGTATATATATATATCTCTCTAAGGATGCCCTGTATATATCTATCTCTCTCTAAGGATGCCCTGTATATATCTATCTCTCTCTAAGGATGCCCTGTATATATCTATCTCTCTCTAAGGATGCCCTGTATATATCTCTCTCTCTCTAAGGATGCCCTGTATATATATATCTCTCTCTCTCTAAGGATGCCCTGTATATATCTCTCTCTCTAAGGATGCCCTGTATATATCTCTCTCTCTCTAAGGATGCCCTGTATATATATCTCTCTCTCTAAGGATGCCCTGTATATATCTCTCTCTCTAAGGATGCCCTGTATATATATATCTCTCTCTAAGGATGCCCTGTATATATCTATCTCTCTCTAAGGATGCCCTGTATATATCTATCTCTCTCTAAGGATGCCCTGTATATATCTATCTCTCTCTAAGGATGCCCTGTATATATCTCTCTCTCTCTAAGGATGCCCTATATATATATATCTCTCTCTAAGGATGCCTTGTATATATCTATCTCTCTCTAAGGATGCCCTGTATATATCTATCTCTCTCTAAGGATGCCCTGTATATATCTCTCTCTCTCTAAGGATGCCCTGTATATATCTATCTCTCTCTAAGGATGCCCTGTATATATCTATCTCTCTCTAAGGATGCCCTGTATATATCTATCTCTCTCTAAGGATGCCCTGTATATATCTCTCTCTCTCTAAGGATGCCCTGTATATATCTATCTCTCTCTAAGGATGCCCTGTATATATCTATCTCTCTCTAAGGATGCCCTGTATATATCTCTCTCTCTCTAAGGATGCCCTGTATATATCTCTCTCTCTCTAAGGATGCCCTATATATATATATCTCTCTCTAAGGATGCCCTGTATATATCTATCTCTCTCTAAGGATGCCCTGTATATCTCTCTCTCTCTCTAAGGATGCCCTGTATATATCTATATCTCTCTAAGAGTGCCCTGTATATATCTATCTCTCTCTAAGGATGCCCTGTATATATCTCTCTCTCTCTAAGGATGCCCTGTATATATCTATATCTCTCTAAGGATGCCCTGTATATATCTCTCTCTCTCTAAGGATGCCCTGTATATATATATATCTCTCTAAGGATGCCCTGTATATATCTATCTCTCTCTAAGGATGCCCTGTATATATCTCTCTCTCTCTAAGGATGCCCTGTATATATCTATCTCTCTCTAAGGATGCCCTGTATATATATATCTCTCTCTAAGGATGCCCTGTATATATCTCTCTCTCTCTCTAAGGATGCCCTGTATATATATATCTCTCTCTCTCTAAGGATGCCCTGTATATATCTCTCTCTCTAAGGATGCCCTGTATATATCTCTCTCTCTCTAAGGATGCCCTGTATATATCTCTCTCTCTCTAAGGATGCCCTGTATATATCTATTTCTCTCTCTCTAAGGATGCCCTGTATATCTCTCTCTCTCTCTAAGGATGCCCTGTATATCTATCTCTCTCTCTAAGGATGCCCTGTATATATCTATCTCTCTCTAAGGATGCCCTGTATGTATCTATCTCTCTCTAAGGATGCCCTGTATATATCTATCTCTCTCTAAGGATGCCCTGTATATATCTCTCTCTCTAAGGATGCCCTGTATATATCTATCTCTCTCTAAGGATGCCCTATATATATCTATCTCTCTCTAAGGATGCCCTGTATATATCTCTCTCTCTAAGGATGCCCTGTATATATCTCTCTCTCTCTAAGGATGCCCTGTATATATCTCTCTCTCTCTAAGGATGCCCTGTATATATCTCTTTCTCTAAGGATGCCCTGTATATATCTCTCTCTCTAAGGATGCCCTGTATATATCTCTCTCTCTCTAAGGATGCCCTGTATATCTCTCTCTCTCTCTAAGGATGCCCTGTATATATCTATCTCTCTCTAAGGATGCCCTGTATATCTCTCTCTCTCTCTAAGGATGCCCTGTATATATCTCTCTCTCTCTAAGGATGCCCTGTATATATCTCTCTCTCTCTAAGGATGCCCTGTATATATCTCTTTCTCTAAGGATGCCCTGTACATATCTCTCTCTAAGGATGCCCTGTATATATCTCTCTCTCTAAGGATGCCCTGTATATATCTCTCTCTCTAAGGATGCCCTGTATATATCTCTCTCTCTAAGGATGCCCTGTATATATCTCTCTCTCTAAGGATGCCCTGTATATATATCTCTCTCTCTAAGGATGCCCTGTATATATATCTCTCTCTCTAAGGATGCCCTGTATATATCTCTCTCTAAGGATGCCCTGTATATATCTCTCTCTAAGGGTGCCCTGTATCTCTCTCTCTCTCTAAGGATGCCCTGTATATATCTCTTTCTCTAAGGATGCCCTGTATATATCTCTCTCTCTAAGGATGCCCTGTATATATCTCTCTCTCTAAGGATGCCCTGTATATATCTCTCTCTCTAAGGATGCCCTGTATATATCTCTTTCTCTCTCTCTAAGGATGCCCTGTATATCTCTCTCTCTCTCTAAGGATGCCCTGTATATATCTATCTCTCTCTAAGGATGCCCTGTATATATATCTCTCTCTCTAAGGATGCCCTGTATATATCTCTCTCTCTCTAAGGATGCCCTGTATATATCTCTTTCTCTCTCTCTAAGGATGCCCTGTATATATCTCTCTCTCTCTAAGGATGTCCTGTATATATCTCTCTCTCTCTAAGGATGCCCTGTATATATCTCTCTCTCTCTAAGGATGCCCTGTATATATATATCTCTCTCTAAGGATGCCCTGTATATATCTCTCTCTCTAAGGATGCCCTGTATATATCTATCTCTCTCTAAGGATGCCCTGTATATATCTATATCTCTCTAAGGATGCCCTGTATATATCTATCTCTCTCTAAGGATGCCCTGTATATATCTATATCTCTCTAAGGATGCCCTGTATATATCTATATCTCTCTAAGGATGCCCTGTATATATCTCTCTCTCTAAGGATGCCCTGTATATATCTCTCTCTCTAAGGATGCCCTGTATATATATATCTCTCTCTCTAAGGGTGCCCTGTATATATCTATCTCTCTCTAAGGATGCCCTGTATATATCTCTCTCTCTAAGGATGCCCTGTATATATCTCTCTCTCTAAGGATGCCCTGTATATATCTCTTTCTCTCTCTAAGGATGCCCTGTATATATCTATATCTCTCTAAGGATGCCCTGTATATATCTATATCTCTCTAAGGATGCCCTGTATATATCTCTCTCTCTAAGGATGCCCTGTATATATCTCTTTCTCTCTCTCTAAGGATGCCCTGTATATATCTCTCTCTCTAAGGATGCCCTGTATATATATATCTCTCTAAGGGTGCCCTGTATATATCTATCTCTCTCTAAGGATGCCCTGTATATATCTCTCTCTCTAAGGATGCCCTGTATATATATATCTCTCTAAGGGTGCCCTGTATATATCTATCTCTCTCTAAGGATGTCCTGTATATATCTCTTTCTCTCTCTCTAAGGATGCCCTGTATATATCTATCTCTCTCTAAGGATGCCCTGTATATCTCTATCTCTCTCTAAGGATGCCCTGTATATATCTCTCTCTCTAAGGATGCCCTGTATATATCTCTCTCTCTCTAAGGATGCCCTGTATATATCTATATCTCTCTAAGGATGCCCTGTATATATGTATATCTCTCTAAGGATGCCCTGTATATATCTCTCTCTCTCTAAGGATGCCCTGTATATATCTCTCTCTCTCTAAGGGTGCCCTGTATATATCTATATCTCTCTAAGGATGCCCTGTATATATCTATGTCTCTCTAAGGATGCCCTGTATATATCTATATCTCTCTAAGGATGCCCTGTATATATCTATCTCTCTAAGGATGCCCTGTATATATATCTCTCTCTCTAAGGATGCCCTGTATATATCTCTCTCTCTCTAAGGATGCCCTGTATATATCTCTCTCTCTCTAAGGGTGCCCTGTATATATCTATATCTCTCTAAGGATGCCCTGTATATATCTATCTCTCTCTAAGGATGCCCTGTATATATATATCTCTCTCTAAGGATGCCCTGTATATATCTATATCTCTCTAAGGATGCCCTGTATATATCTATCTCTCTCTAAGGATGCCCTGTATATATCTATATCTCTCTAAGGATGCCCTGTATATATCTATATCTCTCTAAGGATGCCCTGTATATATCTCTCTCTCTCTAAGGATGCCCTGTATATATCTCTCTCTAAGGATGCCCTGTATATATATATATATTTCTCTCTAAGGATGCCCTGTATATATCTATATCTCTCTAAGGAGGCCCTGTATATATCTATCTCTCTCTAAGGATGCCCTGTATATATATATATCTCTCTCTAAGGATGCACTGTATATATCTATATCTCTCTAAGGATGCCCTGTATACAGTGGGGAGAACAAGTATTTGATACACTGCCGATTTTGCAGGTTTTCCAACTTACAAAGCATGTAGAGGTCTGTAATTTTTATCATAGGTACACTTCAACTGTGAGAGACGGAATCTAAAACAAAAATCCAGAAAATCACATTGTATGATTTTTAAGTAATTAATTTGCATTTTATTGCAAGACATAAGTATTTGATCACCTTCCAACCAGTAAGAATTCCGGCTCTCACAGACCTGTTAGTTTTTCTTTAAGAAGCCCTCCTGTTCTCCACTCATTACCTGTATTAACTGCACCTGTTTGAACTCGTTACCTGTATAAAAGACACCTGTCCACACACTCAATCAAACAGACTCCAACCTCTCCACAATGGCCAAGACCAGAGAGCTGTGTAAGGACATCAGGGGTAAAATTGTAGACCTGCACAAGGCTGGGATGGGCTACAGGACAATAGGCAAGCAGCTTGGTGAGAAGGCAACAACTGTTGGCGCAATTATTAGAAAATGGAAGAAGTTCAAGATGACGGTCAATCATCCTCGGTCTGGGGCTCCATGCAAGATCTCACCTCGTGGGGCATCAATGATCATGAGGAAGGTGAGGGATCAGCCCAGAACTACACGGCAGGACCTGGTCAATGACCTGAAGAGAGCTGGGACCACAGTCTCAAAGAAAACCATTAGTAACACACTATGCCGTCATGGATTAAAATACTGCAGCGCACGCAAGGTCCCCCTGCTCAAGCCAGGGCATGTCCAGGACCGTCTGAAGTTTGCCAATGACCATCTGGATGATCCAGAGGAAGAATGGGAGAAGGTCATGTGGTCTGATGAGACAAAAATTGAGCTTTTTGGTCTAAACTCCACTCGACGTGTTTGGAGGAAGAAGAAGGATGAGTACAACCCCAAGAACACCATCCCAACCGTGAAGCATGGAGGTGGAAACATCATTCTTTGGGGATGCTTTTCTGCAAAGGGGACAGGACGACTGCACCGTATTGAGGGGAGGATGGATGGGGCCATGTATCGCGAGATCTTGGCCAACAACCTCCTTCCCTCAGTAAGAGCATTGAAGATGGGTCGTGGCTGGGTCTTCCAGCATGACAACGACCCGAAACACACAGCCAGGGAAACTAAGGAGTGGCTCCGTAAGAAGCATCTCAAGGTCCTGGAGTGGCCTAGCCAGTCTCCAGACCTGAACCCAATAGAAAATCTTTGGAGGGCGCTGAAAGTCCGTATTGCCCAGCGACAGCCCTGAAACCTGAAGGATCTGGAGAAGGTCTGTATGGAGGAGTGGGACAAAATCCCTGCTGCAGTGTGTGCAAACCTGGTCAAGAACTCCAGGAAACGTATGATCTCTGTAATTGCAAACAAAGGTTTCTGTACCAAATATTAAGTTCTGCTTTTCTGATGTATCAAATACTTATGTCATGCAATAAAATGCAAATTAATTACTTAAAAATCATACAATGTGATTTTCTGGATTTTTGTTTTAGATTCCGTCTCTCACAGTTGAAGTGTACCTATGATAAATATTACAGACCTCTACATGCTTTGTAAGTAGGAAAACCTTCAAAATCGGCAGTGTATCAAATACTTGTTCTCCCCACTGTATATATCTCTCTCTCTAAGGATGCCCTGTATATATATATATCTCTCTCTAAGGATGCCCTGTATATATCTATATCTCTCTAAGGATGCCCTGTATATATCTATCTCTCTCTAAGGATGCCCTGTATATATCTATCTCTCTCTAAGGATGCCCTGTATATATCTATATCTCTCTAAGGATGCCCTGTATATATCTATATCTCTCTAAGGATGCCCTGTATATATCTCTCTCTCTAAGGATGCCCTGTATATATATATATCTCTCTAAGGATGCCCTGTATATATATATCTCTCTCTCTAAGGGTGCCCTGTATATATCTATCTCTCTCTAAGGATGCCCTGTATATATCTATCTCTCTCTAAGGATGCCCTGTATATATATATCTCTCTCTCTAAGGGTGCCCTGTATATATCTATCTCTCTCTAAGGATGCCCTGTATATATCTATCTCTCTCTAAGGATGCCCTGTATATATATATCTCTCTCTCTAAGGGTGCCCTGTATATATATATCTCTCTAAGGGTGCCCTGTATATATCTCTCTCTCTAAGGGTGCCCTGTATATATCTCTCTCTCTAAGGATGCCCTGTATATATCTCTCTCTCTAAGGATGCCCTGTATATATCTCTTTCTCTAAGGATGCCCTGTATATATCTCTTTCTCTAAGGATGCCCTGTATATATCTCTCTCTCTAAGGATGCCCTGTATATATCTCTTTCTCTAAGGATGCCCTGTATATATCTCTTTCTCTAAGGATGCCCTGTATATATATATCTCTCTAAGGGTGCCCTGTATATATATATCTCTCTCTCTAAGGATGCCCTGTATATATCTATCTCTCTCTAAGGATGCCCTGTATATATCTATCTCTCTCTAAGGATGCCCTGTATATATCTATCTCTCTCTAAGGAAGCCCTGTATATATCTCTCTCTCTAAGGATGCCCTGTATATATCTCTCTCTCTCTAAGGATGCCCTGTATTTATATATCTCGTCAGTGTTCTTCTAATGGCGTTGATTTAAATATGCTAATTTGTGAAATAAACACGTTGCTGTCCAATTGAACAGTGATTCATAATGCAGATGGAGATTATCATGTTGGAAATAAATAATAAATAGCTATTTGACGTGGATTTACTGAAGCTGAATGAAGTATGGGCTGCGTCTCAATTGACACCCTGTTCCATTTATAGGGCACTACTTTTGACCAGGCCCCATAGAGATTAGGGTGCACTACTTCTGACCAGGCCCCATAGAGAATAGGGTGCACTACTTTTGACCAGGCCCCATAGAGAATAGGGTGCACTACTTTTGACCAGGCCCCATAGAGAAAAGGGTGCACTACTTTTGACCAGGCCCCATAGAGAATAGGGTGCACTACTTTTGACCAGGGCCCTATAGAGAATAGGGTGCACTACTTTTGACCAGGGCCCTATAGAGAATAGGGTGCACTACTTTTGACCAGGCCCCATAGAGAAAAGGGTGCACTACTTTTGACCAGGCCCCATAGAGAATAGGGTGCACTACTTTTGACCAGGCCCCATAGAGAATAGGGTGCACTACTTTTGACCAGGCCCCATAGAGAATAGGGTGAACTACTTTTGACCAGGCCCCATAGAGAATAGGGTGCACTACTTTTGACCAGACCCCATAGAGAATAGGGTGCCTTTTGGGACACATACCAGGGTTTCTATGGTGACAGGTGTTGCCAATACCGAACTAATCGTGTCATTTGTGACGCAGGCGTGGAATTGGACGTCAGCACCTCTCCTTCTCTCTCTCCCACCTGGCTGTTTACCATGTACTGATAATCATTTCCTAAAGTGGAAAATTTAACAGACATTGTGATGCAGATCACAGACAATAACTCTCTGGAGTGGAGGGCAGAATTCAGCCGTCATATCACATGACATAATGTGTGTGTGTGTGTGTGTGTGTGTGTGTGTGTGTGTGTGTGTGTGTGTGTGTGTGTGTGTGTGTGTGTGTGTGTGTGTGTGTGTGTGTGTGTGTGTGTGTGTGTGTGTGTGTGTGTGTGTGTGTGTGTGTGTGTGTGTGTGTGTGTGTGTGTCTGTGTGTGTGTGCCTGTGTGTGTGCCTGTGTGTGTAGATGGAGGGTTCCTTCATATCCCTCAGCCCAGCGCTCTGCAACAGAGGAGCCAAGGTCATTAGAACATATTCACACTGATTGTTAGTGAGTATTATGATACACACACAAACACACAGGCACACACACACACACACACACACACACACACACACACACACACACACACAGACACACACGGATAGATAGTGAGTATTATGATACACACACACACACACACACACTGATTGTTAGTGAGTACTTGATACACACACACACACTCTACAGAGCCGTCACTTCGAATCCTGGCTGTATCACATCCGGCCGTGATTGGGAGTCCCATAGGGCGGTGCACAATTGGCGCAGCGTTGTCCGGGTTTGGCCAGTGTAGGCCGTTATTGTAAATAAGATTTGTTTCTTTACTGACTTGCATAGTTAAATAAAGGTAAAAAAAAATGTTTTTTTTAAGTAAAATAATTGATCTCGATAGCCTATAAACTGGCTCTAGATAGACTATAAACTGGCTCTAGATAGACTATAAACTGGCTCTAGATAGCCTATAAACTGGCTCTAGATAGTCTATAAACTGGCTCTAGATAGTCTATAAACTGGCTCTAGATAGACTATAAACTGGCTCTAGATAGACTATAAACTGGCTCTAGATAGCCTATAAACTGGCTCTAGATAGCCTATAAACTGGCTCTAGATAGTCTATAAACTGGCTCTAGATAGCCTATAAACTGGGTCTAGATAGACTCTAAACTGGGTCTAGATAGACTATAAACTGGCTCTAGATAGCCTATAAACTGGGTCTAGATAGCCTATAAACTGGGTCTAGATAGACTATAAACTGGGTCTAGATAGACTATAAACTGGGTCTAGATAGACTATAAACTGGGTCTAGATAGACTATAAACTGGGTCTAGATAGCCTACCACCAGCAGTGCACTGTATGTCCTGAGTGGCAGAGAGAGGAGAATATAGTTGACAAATTGACTGGTATAATTTAGCACATTCTCAGGACTACACACGGTGTCAAGAGCAGTGCAGCGAGCGGTGAGAACCTCTCCGTAACAGCCTCGCTGACTAAACCTCTTCAGTGAATACATTAACAATGAAATGGTCTTCGGCACAATTCATGTCATTTCTCACAGTAACCTGCAAGAGACACCTGCCATTGTGTGAGAAGAAGAAGAAGGGAATGTAAAAGTGCTGTGCCGGTATAATTCTCTCCTCTTTTTTTTCTTTGACGTAAAAATCTCTTGCATATTTATAAGATGGTGTCAGAAAATAGAGCGAGCTAACCTTGATTTAGCTTTCAAATATTCACCCTGCTTTGCACCTCTTTTTTTTGCTGTGCTTTTCATTCCAGTTGTCTTGCATATGAATTGGGTTTGTGTGAGAAGAGAGGTGGTTGCAGGGTTGAATCTGGTGATGGGACAGCCAGCGTGTTTCCCCCCTGTAGCAAGGTTTAAATCTCTCTTTACAACCCACCCAGATGGAAGACAGAAACACACCATCTTTATCCTCCTGAGACCCAGCAATTCATTTGTGTACTTTCTAAAGGAGATTAGTTTTTGCTCCGTATCTCTGAGGTCATACATGCCACTGTGTTAGGTCCTGTTGTACATTTGAGAGGACATTCTGGGCTTTTCAATGATGACACATACAGTGGCAAGAAAAAGTATGATTTCTGCATAAATTGGTCATAGCATTTGGTCTGATCTTCATCTAGGTCACAACAATAGACAAACACAGTCTGCTTAAACTAATAACACACAAACAATTATACGTTTTCATGTCTTTATTGAACACACCGTGTAAACATTCACAGTACAGGGTGGGAAAAGTATGTGAACTCCTGGATTTAATAACCGGTTGACCCTCCTTTGGCAACAATAACCTCAACAAAACGTTTTCTGTAGTTGCGGATCAGACCTGCACAACGGTCAGGAGGAATTATGAACCATTCCTCTTTACAAAACTGTTTCAGTTCACCAATATTCTTGGGATGTCTGGTGTGAACTGCTCTCTTGAGGTCATGCCACAGCATCTCAATCGGGTTGAGGTCAGGACTCTGACTGGGCCGCTCCAGAAGACGTATTTTCTTCTGTTGAAGCCATTCTGTTGTCGATTTACTTCTGTGTTTTGGGTCGTTGTCCTGTTGCATCACCCAACTTCTGTTGAGCTTCCATTGGAGGACAGATAGCTTAACAATCTCCTGCAAAATGTCTTGATAAACTTGGGAATTCATTTTTCCGTCGATGATAGCAACGATGATAGCAGCAAAGCAGCTCCAAACCATGATGCTCCCTCCACCATACTTTACAGTTGGGATGAAGTGTTGATGTTGGTGTGCTGTGCCTGTGTTTCTCTCCACACAGTGTTGTGTGTTGCTTCCAGACACCTCAACTGTAGTTTCAGCGCTGTGGAACATCCAGGTGCACTTTTGCGAACTTCAGATATTTTTTATTTTGGACAGCAGTGGCTTCTTCCGTGGTGTCCTCCCAGTAACACCATTCTTGTTTAGTGTTTTTACGTATCGTAGACTTGTAAACAGAGATGTTAGCATGTTCCAGAGATTTCTGTAAGTCTTTAGCTGACACTCTAAGATTCTTCTTAACCTCTGTCTTTGAAGCTCTCTTTGTTTGAGAGCTTCATGTCTCAACACCTCTATACTTGTGTGTGTGTGTGTGTGTGTGTGTGTGTGTGTGTGTGTGTGTGTGTGTGTGTGTGTGTGTGTGTGTGTGTGTGTGTGTGTGTGTGTGTGTGTGTGTGTGTGTGCGTGCGTGCGTGCGTGCGTGCGTGCGTGCGTGCGTGCGTGCGTGCGTGCGTGCGTGCGTGCGTGCGTGCGTGCGTGCGTGCGTGCGTGCGTGCGTGTGTGTGGTACCTGTCAAATGTTTGGACACACCTACACATTCCAGAGTTTTTCTTTATTTTTACTATTTGTACAAGACATCACAACTATGAAATAACACATATGGAATCATGTAGTAACCAATAAAGTGTTAAACAAATCAAAATATATTTTATATTTGAGATTCTTCAAAAAAGCCACCTTTTTCCTTGATGACAGCTTTACACACTCTTGGCATTCTCTCAACCAATATCATGAGGTAGTCACCTGGAATGCATTTCAATTAACATGTGTGCCTTCTTAAACGTTTGTTTGTATAATTTATTTCCTTCTTAATGTGTTTGAGCAAATCAGTTGTGTTGTGACAAGGTAGGGGTTGTAAACAGAAGATAGTCCTATTTGGTAAAAGATGAAGTCCACATTATGGCAAAAACAGCTCAAATAAGCAAAGAGAAATGACAGTCCATCAGTACTTTAAGACATGAAAGTAAATCAATCCGGAACATTTCAAGAACTTTGAAAGTGCAGTTGCAAAAATCATCAAGCGCTATGATGAAACTGGCTCTCATGAAGACTGCCACATGAAAGGAAGACACAGACCTCTGCTGCAGAGGATAAGACAGGTTAAGAGAGACAGGAGGAGAATGACAGAGACAGGATGAGAGAGAGAGAGAGAGAGAGAGAGAGAGAGAGAGAGTCATGCTCAACATGAGCTCCTGATATATTTCATGTTTTTTTGTTTTCGGAATGAGATAAACACTCTAATCGAAAAATTATTCCAGACAGGAAGTGATGAACAACAACTCCATTCATTCAGAATAGAAAAAAAAGTAACTTTGCGCCTCAAGTTAAGAGGTTTTGAGACTAGCTAGCTACACAACAAAGACCTAGCCAGCAGACTAACAAGCTAGCCAGAAGAAACGTGCTGGAACAAACCTAGCAAGGGGAGTTAATACAACTACGTCAAACGACCAAACTGAGTGAGTCAACCAAAAAGGAGCACGGACTAACTTTAAACATATCTTCAGTTTTTTGTGTGAGGATTTGTCATTATTTTTGCTGGTTTTTGAACTAAATTAGCGCTAGCAGCAGACAAACAAATCGGTTGCCATGGCAACGGGGCAGTAGAACAGCGCAGCAGTAGTAGCAGAGCCCACAGGCACCATGTCCCCACTCCCCCTCAGCGCAGAATCCATTCTCTACCGTCCAGAGGCCAAAAATGACACAATGAGGAAAGCTTTTAAACAGAAACTACTAAAGGAGAGGCCAGAAACCCTTTTTGCAGACCTCTACAAAAACGGTGATGTGAGTAATCTCATCTTCCTCACTGACCAGCCAAATGCATGGCGCTCAGCAGTCTGCTCTCACTACCCATCCATAAAGAAAGAGGGAATCTGTAATGGGTGGAAGCTGAAAATCAAAGAGACAGACGACCCTGACAGCACCCTGACAACAATCAACCTCTACAAGACTGGGACTGTCATGGTGCAAGGTAACATTAGGCTGTTTGAAACAGACTTTCACACCATTAAGGAGAGAGCGGAGAGAGAGAACATGCCCTCCCACAAGACAAACTCCACCAGCACCACCCTCACCCCTACTCTTCCCACCCAAAAAGGCAATCCAGCAACTCTCTTCCCACCATAGTGGAGGACACGCCCCAGGAGGAGAGCGACCCCCTCAGTGCAGAGCAGGCTCAGGCCCTCCTCACCACCATGGCTGCCATGAGGGATGAGTTCACCAAACTGGAGGGGGAGGTGGTCCTGCTCAGGGAGAGCGTGAGCAAACAGCAACCAGACAACCACACCTTAGAGGAGCTCCTAACCAAGGTGAGGACAGAGCAGAACAGCAGCCTTGCAACACAGCTGAAAGAGGTTCAGCAAGAGAGAGACGGACTCAAGAGAGAGCTGGCTGATCTAACAAAGGAGGTGAGAGACTTCCATCCTGCCACAATCCAAAGAATAAAGGCCAGCCTATCCTGGGACTGTGCCCTGCGACCCAATGTACACCAGGCCCACCATCCCACCCTCGATCTGGACTGTCTCTATGACCATGTTCACCTGTACAGGGAGACAGTCCCCATCCTTGCCAAGACTCTCAAGGACGTCGCTTTAAACCGCAGCCCGACCTCTCCACCCAGGAACAGCGGAGCAATCTCCACCCCGCCGAGATCACCGAGACAACACCCCGGACCAGCACCCTGGAACCCCCAGCCACGACCACAGCACCACCAACCTCAATGCCCACCACAGCCAGCGCAGCACAGACCACCCCAGCCCAGCTTCAGAGCCACCCAGACGAGGCCTCCCACCCCCCTGCCCCACACCGCAGACCCACACTTGGAGGAGCCACAGCCCAGCAGGCAGAGCTACGCACAGGCTGTGAGAGGAGCAACTGGCCCAGCCCCACCAACCAAATGAGTGACATTAAACAAATGCTGAGTCTACTATGCTCACATGTGATAGGCCGAGGGTCATGGATGCTCACATGTGATAGGCCGAGGGTCATGGTAAGATGAGCACAAGAACTCCACCATTCTCACACTACATTCACCCAAGTGGCATGACACAAATTCTATCTAAATGATAAACAAATCACATTTGCAAAATAAGAGTTTACTTTAATTGAAAAATCCTATTTTAATAGTTCTTGTTGGATTGTGAGTGTTTGTCTCATTTTGAAGGTAAAGAAAAAAGAAAAAAAAGTTATGAAATCTTTTTACGTTGCATGTTGGAATTTACAAGGATTGAAGTCCTCTGCTTTTGGGCTAAAGAGCAGAAACCCAGACTTCCTGAAAGAAATCGATGAGTTTGATATTGTAGTACTACAGGAAACATGGTGCAGAGGTGATGTTTCCACTGGCTGTCCACTAGGTTATAGGGAGATAATCATACCATCCTCTAAATTAAAAGGAATCAAACAGGGCAGAGACTCTGGAATGTTAATATGGTATAAATCTGAACTAATTAATTCAATCGAATTGATCAAAACAGGAGAATTCTTTATCTGGTTAAAAATCAACAAGGAGGCTATCTTGACAGATAAAAATGTCTTCCTCTGTGCCACATACATTCCCCCCTCAGAGTCACCCTACTTCAACGAAGAGAGTTTCTCCATTCTAGAGGGGGATTTTAATCATTTTCAGGCCCAAGGCAACGTACTGGTCTGTGGAGACCTGAATGCTAGAACAGCAGAAGAACAAGACACTATTAACAGCCATGGGGATAAACACCTACCAGGAAGCAACAACCTTTCCCTCCCCACATACCCCCACAGAAACAACTATGACAAAGTGAAAAACAAAAACGGAGTACAGCTCCTGAAGCTCTGTCGGACACTGGGTCTGTACATAGTCAATGGCAGGCTGAGAGGAGACTATTTTGGTAGGTACACCTACAGCGCATCCCTTGGCAGCAGCACTGTAGACTACTTCCTCACTGACCTAAACCCAGAGTCTATCAGAGCCTTCACAGTCAGCCCACTAACACCTCTCTCAGACCACAGTAAAATCACAGTGTATCTGAGAAGAGCAGAACACAAGCATGAAACATCACGGCCCAATAAATTACATGGTACTAAATAGGCCTATAGATGGAGTGCAAATAGTACAGACATCTACCAAAAAGCAATTAGTAGCCAAAAAATATAATCTCTCCTGGACAACTTTTTAGCCTTAACATTCTCCTTCAGCAATTCTCCTTCAGCAGTACATTTGGCCGTTAGGAACATAAACTTTATATTTGACAAATTAACCTCCTTGGCTAATCTAAAGAAGCATAAGAGCAAACCAGAAATAACAGAAAATGAAAAATGGTTTGATAATGATTGCAAAAATCTAAGAAAGTAATTGAGAAATATATCTAATCAAAAACACAGAGAACCAGACAGCAAAAATATACGCCTTCAATATGGGGAAACACTGAAGCAATACAAACGTACCCTAAGAACAAAAAAGGAACAGCACATTAGAAATCAGCTGGATGGAATTGAGGAATCCATAGAATCAAACCACTTCTGGGAGAATTGGAATAAATTAAACAAACCTCATCATGAGGAATTGGCTATCCAAAATGGGGATATGTGGAGAAATCACTTTGCAAACCTCTACAGCAATATAACAAAGAGCCCAGAACAAAAAGATATACAAGAAAAATTACAAATCCTTGAATTAGCAGTCAAAGACTATTAGAATCCTGTGAATACCCCAATTACAGAAGAAGAATTATTGGAAAAACGATGCACTCTCCAACCCAAAAAGGCCTGTGGTGCTGATGGTATTTTAAATGAAATGATCAAAAATACAGACCACAAATTCAAATTGGCTATACTCAAACTCTTCAACATTACCCTCACTGCAGGTATTTTTCCCGATATTTGGAACCAGGGATTGATCACACCAATCTATAAAAATGGAGACAAATTTGACCCAAATAATTACAGAGGAATTTGCGTTAACAGCAACTTGGGGAAAATTCTCTGCAGTATCATAAATAGCAGACTACATAATTTCCTTGACGAACACAACGTCCTGAGCAGAAGCCAGATTGGATTTCTAAAAAATTATTGTACAACAGACCACATTTACACCCTCCACACTCTAATTGATAAACAAGTTAACCAAAACAAAGGCAAAATCTACTCGTGTTTTGTAGATTTCAAGAAAGCATTTGATTCCATTTGGCACCAAGGTCTTTTTTATAAACTAATAGAAAGTGGTATTGGAGGGAAAACATATGATTTTATTAAATCAATGTACACTAAAAACAAATTTGCGGTTAAAATTGACAACAAGCAAACAGACTTCTTCTCTCAGGGGCGTGGAGTGAAACAGGGCTGCCCAATAAGTCCAACATTATTTAACATCTACATTAATGAATTGACAAAAACATTATAAGAATCGTCAGCACCTGGTATCACCCTACACAACACTGAAATCAAGTGTCTGCTGTACGCAGATGACCTGGTGCTGCTGTCTCCCACTAAAGAGGGGTTACAGCAGCACCTAGATCGTTCTGTCAGACCTGGGCTCTGACCGTTAACCTAAAAAATATATATATATAATGATATTCCAAAAAAGGTCCAGAAATAAGGATGACAAATATAAATTCTATTTGGACACAGTTCTATTAGAACACACCAAAAACTACACATATCTAGGACTAAATATCAGCAACACAGGTAGCTTTCACATGGCTGTGAATGAGCTGAGAGACAAAGCAAGAAGAGCATTCTATGCCATTAAAAGGAACATCAAAATCGAAATTCCAATTAGAATCTGGCTCAAAAATTTTCAATCAGTTATAGAACCAATTGCTCTATATGGCAGTGAAGTATGGGGTCCACTCTCTAATAATGAATTTACTGAATGGGACAAACATCCAATTGAAATATTGCATGCAGAGTTTTGCAAGACTGTATTGCAAGTACAAAGAAAAACTCCAAATAACGCATGTAGATCAGAATTGTGCCAATACCCCCTCCTCATTCGAATAGAAAAAAGAGCCATCAAATTTTCCAACCATCTAAAAACAAGTAACCCTAAAACATTCCATCACACAGCTCTACAATGTCAAGAGATGAAACCAGAGAAGAGTCCCCTCAGCCAGCTGCTTCTGAGGCTCAGTTCACCAACCCAAACCAACCCCATAGAGCCTCAGGACAGCCCTCAGAAAATCTGGCCCAACCAAATCATCACAAAACAAAAAGAAAAATATATCACCTATTGGAAAGACACCACAAAAAATCTAAGTAAACTTCAATGCTATTTGGCTCTAAACAGACAGTACATGGTGGCAGACTATCTGACCACTGTGACTGATAGAAAACTGAAGAAAACATTGACTAGGTACAGACTGTGAGTACAGTCTGGCTATATGCCAGCAGCATACCACCCTGCATACCACTGCTGGCTTGCTTCTGAAGCTAAGCAGGGTTGGTCCTGGTCAGTCCCTGGATGGGAGACCAGGTGCTGCTGGAAGTGGTGTTGGAGGGCCAGTAGGAGGCACTCTTTCCTCTGGTCTAAACAAAGAGCCCAATGCCCCAGGGCAGTGATTGGGGACACTGCTCTGTGTAGGGTGCCGTCTTTCGGATGGGACGTTAAACGGGTGTCCTGACTCTCTGAGGTCATTAAAGATCTCATGGCACTTATCGTAAGAGTAGGGGTGTTAACCCCGGTGTCCTGGCTAAATTCCCAATCTGGCCCTCAACCATCACGGTCACCTAATAATCCCCAGTTTACAATTGGCTCATTCATCCCCCTCCTCTCCCCTGTAACTATTCCCCAGGTCGTTGCTGCAAATGAGAACGTGTTCTCAGTCAACTTACCTGGTAAAATAACGGATAAAAAAAAATAAAAAATAGAGACCGGTCGTCACAGACAAACCTGGCTGCCCAGAGAGGACAGGCTGTGCTCACTCTGCTCCAGGGGAGAGGTAGAGACAGAGCTGCATTTCCTATTACACTGTGACAAATACTTAGACCTAAGAGCCTATTTCATTCCCAAAATTATAATTCAATACAAAGAATTTGAAACTATAAAATATGAAGAAAAAATCAAATATTTATTGGGTGAAAAGCCAAAATGTGCAGTTTTGGCAGCCATATATGTGTCCTCCTGCCACAGCCTGAGGAACAGCCAGTGAAAAGTGCAAAGTAATGTTGATAATATTTCCCATCTTGTTTTGTTTTGTCTTTCATACCAGGGGCCTGTTGCACAAAACTAGGATAAGGGATTAAGCCAGGATATCTTGGTGATCCTGGCTCAATTGATCCGTAATCCGGTTGCACTAAAGATGGATAGGGGGCAGGAGGATATGTTATGGTATAAATTACCATGGAGATTTATTCTGTGGAGCTAGCCTGCTCCAGACCAGGCTAAATTCCAGGATCTATTTAATCTCATCCCTAATGTCAGTCAGCAGTCACCACAAATGGAAACCAATAGTTATTTCACTGCTCACTATACATTGTTATCACATATAACTAGACCCACTGTTATTATTTAAACGTTTGTGATCATTAATTTCAATGATTTTGGATAAAAAATGATTTTTAGATGATGTTGCTATCATTAGATAATTTACAGTTTCCCATAGACTATAAGGCTATATATAAAATTATAGAATATTAGGGCCACAGAGGGGAAAAAAACACAAGTCATAATATTGTAACCAGTTGTTTTAAAGGAGGACAGTTGTTAAAATGACAGATGTGGGGCATTTCGTGAAATTGTACTTCAGTATGGTTTCATAAACAAAGACATGCTGATGTGCCAGAATATTAAGTATCACATTGTCATAAGTATCAAAACTGTAAAAACAATATGTAGCTTTTCTGCAGAAAGAACCAGCCTCATAAATTTATGACTTTATCCTTTTTCTTCAGTGTGGCCCTAGTACTCTGTCATATAAACAAATACACATTCCATATGAATATAAAAACACAATGTGTAACATTATGTTCCTTTATTGAATAAGGACAAAACAAAGCAGGTAAACCATCAGCTCCTTTCGAAACTGAAGTCACAGTGACTCTACAAGATGGAAAGCACAGAATCCAAGCATATTATACAAAATGATACATACACATTCAAAGGTCTGTATATAACACACCCTGCATGTCTGCACACTAAAATAAATGCAGGACAAATCCATACACATCAACTGAACAGACAAATGAATGGATGCAGTAGCCTCCCTGCAGCCTTGTATTACACACAGTATACCGCACAAACATCATAAGAGGCCAAATTCGTCAAAAAACGAACCCCAAAAAACCCAAATTCCTCTGCCACCGCAGGACATATTTAACCAAAATTGAAAGCACACATACTAACTAAAATAATTCAACACATATTGGTCCCTCAGCAGCCGACCACTGTCGTCATCAGGGAAGATTGCCGGATTGTCCCAGTCCATGGCTGGTGGCACTCTGGGGGCCCTCTCCTTCCTCAGGCAGGCCACATTGTGGAGGACAGCACAAGCCACAGTAATATCACATGCCCTAACAGGGCTGACCCTTAATTTGTGAAGGCAGTGAAAGCGTGCCTTCAGGAGGCCAAAGGTCATTTCAACTCTGGCCCTGGTCCTGGCATGGGCATGGTTGTAGGCCTGCTGTGCTTCCTGGGGGTCTGTGAAAGGTGTCAGGAGAAAAGGCTGGCAGCCATACCCCCTGTCTCCCAGCAACACACCAGAGAATTCACCTGTCAACACAAAATCTCATCATTACTACCTCATAAACACAGTGATATTCTTGACACAGCCATGATGGTTATAAATAGGGGTTGTGTGGCTTACCTTGTGATAGGCACTGATAGATTTCAGAGGCCCGAAAGATTCTGGAGTCATGGACTGAGCCAGGCCATTTTGCCACAACATTGCTGATCACACAGTCAGCATTGCAGACCATCTGAAATCATAAGATGAGGAATATTACACCAATCAATGCACATCACTGGCAATGCAGAGTGTTCGTCAATGGACAATATCAAAAAGTTATGTTCACCTGAACATTAATGCTGTGAAAGGATTTCCTATTCACAAAATCGGCCTCATGGGCACCTGAGGGGGCTTTTATCCTTATGTGTGTGCAGTCCACTGCACCAATGACATTGGGGAAACCTGTCACACAAAGTAATGAGTATCCTACTATGTGTTAACAGTTGTCCTGTAATTTGTAGATCCTCTTACCTGCAATCCTATAGAACTCCTCTTTGATGTCACAGAGTCTTCTGTGGCCAGGGAAGGAGATGAAGACATCTGCTAATGCTTTGATAGCCAGACACACACTCCTTATTGTGCGGCAAATTGTGGCCTTGTTCAGCTGTTCTGCATCCCCCACTGAGTACAGGAAGGCTCCACTAGCAAAAAAGCGCAAGGCCACACAAACCATTTGCTCCACACTCAGTGCATGGCTCCGTGCAGTGCGGTGCTTAATCCTGGGACCCAGTAGTCTGCATAGATACCTGATGCCATCTGCAGAAAACCTGTATCTTTCATATAGATGGTCATCAGGGAAGGCCAGTGGGTCCAACCGGTCCCTGAAGACCCTTTCTCGCCTGAAGGCTCTCCTCAGCACAAGTGCTTCTTCATCCACCACATCTCGCACGAATGGGCATGCCATTGTCAGAGCAGAAAGGAACACACAATTTTGGCCCTTCATATAGGCTAGTGGCCACACCTGGTGCTGGGGGGGTGGGCAAAAGAGGGCGATGCCTTATAACGATGACTTGGTTGTACTGATTGCTGGGAAAATAAAAAAAAAACTTAGAAAGATGCCACCGTCCTGTGTGCTCACAATAAGAGCTCATATGTCATGGCTCACTTGACTTTACGAGAATATACCTAATTTTTATTTTGAGCTGTGTCATCTTCTTGGAGCTGGGGGAGGAAAGAAAAATAATGATTAATACATTTGTGTTACAGTTAGCATACAGTGTACATTGAAGGCATATCTCACCTCCCTCTCAAGTTTTTTTATTTCAAGGTCCAGTTTCCTAATTGTCCTCTTTTTTATTTCGGACTCCAGTGCAAGATTTTCCATCTTTTTCTTCTTGTACTGAATGTCTATGTCTGCCAGTTCTATTTGGCGCCGGAGGTGGTTGCCATACAACTTTCTGATAGCTTGTGAGCTCTGTGAACACAATACAATTAGCGCAGCTGGAATTTGGCAGGATGTGGTGTCCTTTTATTAATACGCACTATGTTGCCAGGCTGGTTTTCCCACTGTATAGCATCTGGGTCCTGTAAAAGAAATTAGATTTTTTGATTTTGATGAGGACTCCTCACCATTGTAGAGTAAATAGTACTTTCACAGTCTTAACATGATACCTCATGCCTTCTGGAATCCAGAGAGATGGTCTCCTCCTCATCATCGTCTCCATCATGTGCTGTTGCTGCTGCACTGGGGCCTTCACCCTATCACATTTAATCGGATTCATATTGAAGCTAGTAGACAAGACATGCCAGGTACTCACTGGATCAGCATCGTCTGGTGCTTGTGCTGGTGGCTCTAACAGGAACACAGTGCTGCCAGACACTGCAAGGCAATAGGTAAACCAAAGTCAGACAGTCCAAATTGATTCAATATGAATGTGGTTGTATCCCATGTAGAGATGGAAGGACATACCTTGAATGAAGCGGGTGGCATCTTGGGAGGAACCTATGCTCGTCTCTTTCCCCCCAGGGATCCCCTCTAAGACGGGCCTGCCTTTATTTAGCTCCAAGGCCATGTCCTCTGCTGGGGTAAGGTCAGCCTTTGGTGACCCACCACCCGTGCCTTGTCTGTGGGTATTCTTTTTCACTGCTAAAACAGTACAGACAATGTGTGAGCAGGCACCTTCTGGGTACAATATATGCTTGTGCTTTGTTAAATATTAGTCAGGGACCATACCATTCTGCAGAATGTTCTTGTATTTGATTTTGACCTGCTGCCATGTCCGTTTTGGCCCGTTCATGTTTAATCTACACACACACACACACACACACACACACACACACACACACACACACACACATTTAATGGAGTCACACTGCAAAAAATTACTTGGTATTTTTGTCTTGTTTTCAGTAAAAATATCAAAAAATTTATCATAGCTTTATACAGTGTGATGGAGTTACTTTACACAATTTCACTCATATCTGCAGTGCATTTCAATTAAAAATTTAACCGTTTCATAATTACAGTACAACTGCATTTTTGGAGATGTGAATTAAATATTTGAATTGTAATTGTGATGTTTCAGCGGAGCGGTGAGTGTGTAATTGTGCACTACTTACGCATTCAGGCGGTCTGCAATACTTTGCCACGCTTTTTCTCTTTGCTTTATCACTGTGGCGGTGTTGCCTTTCTTCTTAATTATATCTTTTACCTCCTCGTATGCCTCCATGAGGATTTGTGCTTCCGACGGGGAAAAGTACGCGGCTCTAGTTGCCATGGTAAATCAGTTAATCTGTGATCTGTGGCGGGGTCTATTTGAGTGAGCCGTGAGCGCGCACCTATCCAGGATTGGTTTCACCTGGCTTAATGAATCCGTGTCTGCTCATCCTGGCTTGGTCTTTGTGCAACCAATTAAGCCTGGACGCACATGTTTTGGCTTCATTGAGCTCAGCTGAGTCATTTATCCCGGATGTCTTAATTCTACTTTTGTGCAACAGGCCCCAGGTCATGTGTCTTCTCAGTCATGTTGACACTGGTCTACTACCATTGCTTTAATGTATTGTTGTTCTGATTAATATTGTTGTTGTAGTTGTTGTTAATGGTAATCCCATGTCCACTACTACTATTATTATTGCTGTTGGTCCCACCATTTATTTATATATAAATATTTTGTATATATATACATATATATTTTATTTTTTAGATATGTATACTTTGACAATGTAAGTAATAATGAACTTGCCATGTCAATAAAGTCAATTGAATTGAATTGAACAGAGAGAGAGAGAGAGAGAGAGAACAGAGAGAACAGAGAGAACAGAGAGAACAGAGAGAACAGAGAGTTGTTAGGAAAGATGACACATTGCATCTTGTCACCGTTGCCTGGCTTGCCTCGTCTCCCAAACAGACACATTACCAGCAGACCTTCTGACCACCATCTCCTTCCCTCCCATCATCCTCTGTGTTCCTGGCTGGGGCTGGTGAGGCAGACACTCATGACCAGTGATGGCGTAATTGTGACCCCCCCACACATGCACGCAACCACACACAGACACTAAACACAGGAAAGCCATTTTCTTCAAAGAGCCAGCCAGCCCAGCTCACTCCTACACCATCATTCTGTTCTCCAGGAAGTCTCATCCCTGACCCCTGACCTCTACCAGTTGTTAACCTTCTACTGTCTGTCTGTTCACTCTCTGTCTCTCTCTGTCTCTTTCGCAATTCAATTTAAGGGCTTTATTGGCATGGGAAACATGTGTTAACATTGCCAAAGTAAGTGAAGTAGTTAATAAACAAAAGTGAAATAAACAATAAAACATTTACAGTTAACATTACACTCACAGAAGTTCCAAAATAATAAAGACATTTCAAATGTAATATTATGTCTATTTACAGTGTTGTAATATAATGCAAATTGTTAAAGTACAACATTTTTTTAATAAACATTAATATGGGTTGTATTTACAATGGTGTTTGTTCTTCACTGGTTGCCCTTTTCTTGTGGCAACAGGTCACAAATCTTGCTGCTGTGATGCACACTGTGATGCTTCACCCAATAGATAAGGGACTTTATCAAAATTAAGATTTGTTTTCAAATTCTTTGTAGGTCTGTGTAATCTGAGGGAAATATGTGTCTCTAATATGGTCAAACATTTGGCAGGAGGTTAGGAAGTACAGCTCAGTTTCCACCTCATTTTGTGGTCAGTGTGCACATAGCCTGTCTTCTCTTGAGAGCCAGGTCTGCCTACGGCGGCCTTTCTCAATAGCAAGGCTCACTGAGTCTGTACATAGTCAACGCTTTCCTTAAGATTTCTCCCTCTCCACTTCTCTCTCTCTCTATCGCTCCCTCTCTCTTTCTCTCTCTCTCTCTCTCCATCTCCCTATCTTTCACTTCTACTCAGGGATAACCACAAACACAAACACAGAAAAGCCATTTTCTTCAGAGCCAGCCCATCATTCTGTCCTCCTGAAAGTCTAATCCCTGACCCCTGACCAGTTGTTAACCTCCTGCAGTCTGCTCTCTCCCCATCTCCCTCTGCAGTCTGCTCTCTCCCCATCTCCCTCTCCCTCTCTCTCTGTCTCTCTCTATCCTCTCTCCCCTCTCTTTCCCCCCTCTGTCGCTGTCTCCCTATCTTTCAATTCCACCCAGGAATAAGATTACAGGCAGACAGGAACATCCAATCAAATCCCAGTTGATTTATAGTATATTTCCATTGTCATCTGCTCTTGAGATGTTGATCCAGATCCCACAGTTACATCGGTTCATATATGGACCCAGCTAGCACATTTGGTTCCATGGAAGTTGGTTTACCATCGGTTCATATATGGACCCAGCTAGCACATTTGGTTCCATGGAAGTTGGT